>NC_079402.1:490275-547775 GCF_029220125.1 Pseudoliparis swirei | reverse complement strand
CCGGCTGTGAGGTGTGTATGACTACTTCACCTCCAGCTCTTGTCCAGGTGTCAGAGTCCAGAGGTCTTGCTGCCACCAGAGGGCGCTCCGCTCAGAACCAGGTGCTGGACCTGGAGGCTCAGCTCAGCAGGACCACCTCAGACCTCCGTCAGCTGAGGCGCAACAAGGCGGAGGTGAGACCTCCATCAAGACCCGGAGTGGGTATGACTGCAGGTCTCAGGTCTCTGAGGTCTCTGCAGGTCTCAGGTCTCTGAGGTCTCAGGTCTCTGAGGTCTCTGAGGTCTGCAGGTCTCTGAGGTCTCTGCAGGTCTGAGGTCTCAGGTCTCTGAGGTCTCTGCAGGTCTCAGGTCTCTGAGGTCTGCAGGTCTCTGAGGTCTCTGCAGGTCTCTGAGGTCTCTGCAGGTCTCAGGTCTCTGAGGTCTGCAGGTCTCAGGTCTCTGAGGTCTGCAGGTCTCTGCAGGTCTCTGAGGTCTGCAGGTCTCAGGTCTCTGAGGTCTCTGCAGGTCTCTGAGGTCTGCAGGTCTCAGGTCTCTGAGGTCTCTGCAGGTCTCAGGTCTCTGAGGTCTGCAGGTCTCTGAGGTCTCTGCAGGTCTCTGAGGTCTGCAGGTCTCTGCAGGTCTCAGGTCTCTGAGGTCTGCAGGTCTCAGGTCTCTGAGGTCTCTGCAGGTCTCTGAGGTCTGCAGGTCTCAGGTCTCTGAGGTCTCTGCAGGTCTCTGAGGTCTGCAGGTCTCAGGTCTCTGAGGTCTCTGCAGGTCTCAGGTCTCTGAGGTCTGCAGGTCTCTGAGGTCTCTGCAGGTCTCTGAGGTCTCTGCAGGTCTCAGGTCTCTGAGGTCTGCAGGTCTCTGCAGGTCTCTGCAGGTCTCTGAGGTCTCTGAGGTCTGCAGGTCTCTGAGGTCTCTGAGGTCTGCAGGTCTCTGAGGTCTCTGCAGGTCTCTGCAGGTCTCTGCAGGTCTCAGGTCTCTGAGGTCTCTGAGGTCTGCAGGTCTGCAGGTCTCTGCAGGTCTCAGGTCTCTGAGGTCTGCAGGTCTCTGAGGTCTCTGCAGGTCTCTGAGGTCTGCAGGTCTCAGGTCTCTGAGGTCTCTGCAGGTCTCAGGTCTCTGAGGTCTGCAGGTCTCTGAGGTCTCTGCAGGTCTCAGGTCTCTGAGGTCTCTGCAGGTCTCTGCAGGTCTGAGGTCTCTGCAGGTCTCTGAGGTCTCTGAGGTCTGCAGGTCTCTGAGGTCTCTGCAGGTCTCAGGTCTCTGAGGTCTGCAGGTCTCTGAGGTCTCTGCAGGTCTCTGAGGTCTCTGCAGGTCTCAGGTCTCTGAGGTCTCTGCAGGTCTCTGCAGGTCTGAGGTCTCTGCAGGTCTCTGAGGTCTCTGCAGGTCTCAGGTCTCTGAGGTCTCTGCAGGTGTCAGGTCTCTGAGGTCTGCAGGTCTCTGAGGTCTGCAGGTCTCTGCAGGTCTCAGGTCTCTGCAGGTCTCTGCAGGTCTCAGGTCTCTGAGGTCTGCAGGTCTCTGAGGTCTGCAGGTCTCTGAGGTCTCTGCAGGTCTCAGGTCTCTGAGGTCTGCAGGTCTCTGAGGTCTCTGCAGGTCTCAGGTCTCTGAGGTGTGTCATGACCCTCAGGTGGAGCGGCGGCACCAGAGCCGCCTGCAGGATGTGAAGGACCGTCTGGACCAGTCCGACAGAACTAACCGGAGTCTGCAGAACTACGTCCAGTTCCTCAAAGCCTCCTACACCAACGTGTTTGGAGACCTGGACCCCTCCCCCCCTGATGGTACCGGGGGTCTGGACCCCTCCCCCGGCCCCTGATGGTACCTCTGGACCCCTCCCCCCTGATGGTACCTCTGGACCCCTCCCCCCCTGATGGTACCGGGGGTCTGGACCCCTCCCCCGGCCCCTGATGGTACCTCTGGACCCCTCCCCCCCTAACGGTGGTCTGAGCCGGTTGGACATTCACTCAGCCGTCACCATGGTTACTGGGGTCATGCCGTGTGGACCAGGTGGACTAAAGATCTTCAGGAACATGAAGGCCTGAAATGAAGAATGTAGATGGGAGACCTGTAACATGTGACAGGTAACATGTGACATGGTGGTGAGGATCACGTGATGCTGACATGTTTACTCTGCAGTGTTAATAAATGATACTCTATGAGTCCGTGTATTGGTGACGTCACAGTGCGCTCTGTGGTCATATGGTGACGTCACAGTCCTGCCGTCTCCTTGTGTTCCTGACCGGAAGCTGAATGTGTGTTGATGTGTCTCCGTGTTCATTATAATTATAATTAATTAATAATGTAATTTATTGTCGCGCAGCATTGTGTGATCGTGACCATCCGGGTGAAACCACATACACATTGTGTTGAGGGTGCGTTCAAGTGTCGGCTCCGTCCGGTAGTTGTCGTTCTTTTCCGTGCGGCTGCAGATCATTACGTCACGTTTGAAAAAAGAAAAAGAGAATTCGCATCGACCCAGAGAGCCGCGCATCTTCTCCTCGACCCGCCGGACCAGAACCTTCTGAAGCTCAAGAGAACAGCGAGGTACGACAGCAGCTGCAGCTGGTACCGTCTCCTCACGGACCCGCGAGTCGGTCCTCATGTTCGGTTCGGTCCTGTGTGCTGCGGCTCGTTAGCTCCGGGGCTAACGGGCTAGCGTTAGCTGTGAAAGGGCGAGACCGACTCGGGTTGACGTGCGCGCGAGCCCCAACGGACACTGCGTGACAACCAGCCCGCGGAGCGTTCACACGGTTACACGGTACCGAGCCTACGCGTAACGTCCGCGAGCAGAACCTGTTCCCGTTTCACCGTGTAACGGTAACCGGGGCTAACGCGAATTCGTCCGCGAGCTAACGCGAGTTCGTCCGTGAGACGGAGACCGACGTACAGTTTAATAAACCCAATCCGCTCCAGTGAGCGGTGTATTGATGGTGGTATGTCTTGAATCGCAGCACATTGGGCCTCAATGCCACTGCATTACACCGGGGGGGGGGGGGGGGCTGTGGTCCGTCATGGCGGACAGGGCCGATGAGGAGCTCCAGCTGTTGGGCCGCTCCCTCCTCGGCCTGAGGAAGGACGGTGTCACTTTGATTCCTTTCCTCGTGTCCTCTGTCCTCGGGGAGAATGTCTAAAGTAGTTCAGTATCTGGCCAGTGTTACGGTTGAAGAAGCCACCGTGTTATCTGGAGACTGAACCGACGGTCGGTTGGTGTCGTAGTTCCAGAAAACCGAGATAACGCGAAGCTGCCCTCGTGAATGCCGGACCGTATATATGATTATTACGTGAGAGGGGCTGCCGCATCATTACATGACACCGGCGTGCACGAGCTCTAGTGAACAGTCTCCAGCTAACGGGGTCGCCTGTTACACCGTCACACCGGAGCAGAGAGCCGCTTCACACCCTGATGCTGCCCGGGAAACGGGCCTCCGGGCGGGGCGAGTGCTCCACAGAGCCCGGACCCGTTACGAGTATAGATGCTCTATGATGGAGTGTAGATGTTATATGATGCTCTATGATGGTGTATATATGGTATATGATGGAGTATAGATGCTCTATGATGGAGTAGATGTTATATGATGCTCTATGATGGAGTAGATGTTATATGATGCTCTATGATGGTGTATATATGGTATATGATGGAGTATAGATGCTCTATGATGGAGTAGATGTTATATGATGCTCTATGATGGAGTATAGATGGTATATGATGCTCTATGATGGAGTATAGATGGTATATGATGCTCTATGATGGAGTATATATGTTATATGATGGGGTATAGATGTTATATGATGCTCTATGATGGAGTATATATGGTATATGATGGGGTATAGATGTTATATGATGCTCTATGCTGGAGAATAGATGTTATATGATGCTCTATGATGGAGTATAGATGTTATATGATGCTCTATGATGGAGTATAGATGTTATATGATGGAGTATAGATGTTATATGATGCTCTATGATGGAGTATAGATGTTATATGATGGAGTATAGATGTTATATGATGCTCTATGATGGAGTATAGATGTTATATGATGGAGTATAGATGTTATATGATGCTCTATGATGGAGTATATATGGTATATGATGGGGTATAGATGTTATATGATGCTCTATGATGGAGTATATATGGTATATGATGGGGTATAGATGTTATATGATGCTCTATGATGGAGTATAGATGTTATATGATGCTCTATGATGAGTATAGATGTTATATGATGCTCTATGATGAGTATAGATGTTATATGATGGAGTATAGATGCTCTATGATGGAGTATATATGTTATATGATGCTCTATGATGAGTATAGATGTTATATGATGGAGTATAGATGTTATATGATGCTCTATGATGGAGTATAGATGCTCTATGATGGAGTGTAGATGTTATATGATGCTCTATGATGGTGTATATATGGTATATGATGGAGTATAGATGTTATATGATGCTCTATGATGGTGTATATATGGTATATGATGGAGTATAGATGCTCTATGATGGAGTAGATGTTATATGATGCTCTATGATGGAGTAGATGTTATATGATGCTATATGATGGTGTATATATGGTATATGATGGAGTATAGATGCTCTATGATGGAGTATATGTTATATGATGCTCTATGATGGAGTATAGATGCTCTATGATGGAGTAGATGTTATATGATGCTCTATGATGGCGTATAGATGGTATATGATGCTCTATGATGGAGTATAGATGTTATATGATGCTCTATGATGGAGTATATATGGTATATGATGGGGTATAGATGTTATATGATGCTCTATGATGGAGTATATATGGTATATGATGGGGTATAGATGTTATATGATGCTCTATGATGGAGAATAGATGTTATATGATGGAGTATAGATGTTATATGATGCTCTATGATGGAGTATATATGGTATATGATGCTCTATGATGGAGTATAGATGTTATATGATGCTCTATGATGGAGTATAGATGTTATATGATGGGGTATAGATGTTATATGATGCTCTATGATGGAGTATATATGGTATATGATGGGGTATAGATGTTATATGATGCTCTATGATGGAGTATATATGTTATATGATGCTCTATGATGAGTATAGATGTTATATGATGGAGTATAGATGGTATATGATGCTCTATGATGGAGTATAGATGTTATATGATGCTCTATGATGGAGTATAGATGTTATATGATGGAGTATAGATGTTATATGATGATCTATGATGGAGTATAGATGTTATATGATGGAGTATAGATGTTATATCCTGATGCTGCTCTGTGATGACGAGTGTTTGTTTGGCACTTCCTCTTTAGCCCCTCCCTCCCAGCTACATGTACGATGTCAGCAGAGTTATTGATCCAGAGAATAATGAACGATCTTTTGTAGGCTAGTCAACGTATGGAGAGTCTTATGAGCGACGTCGACGCTCTGGAACCTCCATGTGAGAGAAGTGGGACATCTGTTTGAGCGGCGCGGCCTGAAATACCCCCGTCCTCCCCGGAGGGACTGCATGTCCTCGACGCTGCTCCTTTAACTGGATCAGTTCTGATGACATAACGCAGCGTGTCGCGGGACATGCTGCTGTCGGACCTGGACCGCAGAGCGGTGATTCCTTCTACACGATGGATGTCTCTCATATATATCGTTCATTTCTTAGTTAATGAGCAGAATCACTGGACCTGTTCCAGACATTGTAAAGTCCATCTCTAGTGTCCAGTGATGGGAGAGTCCATCTCTAGTGTCCAGTGATGGGAGAGTCCATCTCTAGTGTCCAGTGATGGGAGATTCCATCTCTAGTGTCCAGTGATGGGAGAGTCCATCTCTAGTGTCCAGTGATGGGAGAGTCCATCTCTAGTATCCAGTGATGGAAGAGTCCATCTCTAGTGTCCAGTGATGGGAGAGTCCATCTCTAGTGTCCAGTGATGGGAGAGTCCATCTCTTGTGTCCAGTGATGGGAGAGTCCATCTCTAGTGTCCAGTGATGGGAGAGTCCATCTCTAGTGTCCAGTGATGGAAGAGTCCATCTCTAGTGTCCAGTGATGGAAGAGTCCATCTCTAGTGTCCAGTGATGGGAGAGTCCATCTCTTGTGTCCAGTGATGGAAGAGTCCATCTCTAGTGTCCAGTGATGGAAGAGTCCATCTCTAGTGTCCAGTGATGGGAGAGTCCATCTCTAGTGTCCAGTGATGGGAGAGTCCATCTCTTGTGTCCAGTGATGGGAGAGTCCATCTCTAGTGTCCAGTGATGGGAGAGTCCATCTCTAGTGTCCAGTGATGGAAGAGTCCATCTCTAGTGTCCAGTGATGGGAGAGTCCATCTCTAGTGTCCAGTGATGGGAGAGTCCATCTCTAGTGTCCAGTGATGGGAGAGTCCATCTCTAGTGTCCAGTGATGGAAGAGTCCATCTCTAGTGTCCAGTGATGGGAGAGTCCATCTCTAGTGTCCAGTGATGGAAGAGTCCATCTCTAGTGTCCAGTGATGGGAGAGTCCATCTCTTGTGTCCAGTGATGGGAGAGTCCATCTCTTGTGTCCAGTGATGGGAGAGTCCATCTCTAGTTATTCCTGATGACTTGTGAAACATAAAGCTTCCTGTTCCCCTTAGTGACGATCAATGGTACGACCTAGATTGACCTGTCAACCTTAATATACACAGGGTGTGTGTGCGTGTGTGTTTTGGCTCTCATGGGCGAGGAGGAGGAGCAGGAGGAGGGGGAGGAGGAGGAGGAGCAGGAGGGGGAGGCGCATGGGGCTGGGCTTCAAAGAACAGCAAAGTCACTGAGCTGCACTGCGTCTGCTGCAGGAGACCAGGAGCTCCTCTAGACCACGGAGGACCTCAGACCCCACAGAGGCTTTAGGACTACAGACGTACTTCAGCCCTTATGGACTCTGACTCGGTCCGATCCTCTAGGACCCAGGAGAACCTGAAGCTCTGGACTACAGCCGTCTGAAGTTGGTGGTCATCGCCCCACCACAGGTCTGTATGGAGTCCTTTGGGACCTGGTGTGCTGGTCTTGAGGACCTGGGGGGTCGTGTAGATCTGTGTGTTCTCCAGATGAAGAGGAGGCTGCTCCTCATCGTCAGCAGCTCGTTTTATGTCTCGACCTCCTGCCCTGTGGGGGGGGGGGGGGGGTGGACCGGCAGGTTCTGCCCGGTCTCCTCTCCCTCGGTCTCACGAGGCTCTCGTTTCCTGCACATGGGTCGCCATGGTAACCAACACACGACCTCATGGTACCAACGCCCAGGAGCCTCAGCGCAGTGCTCACGAGCCTCGTAGTGAGACCAGGACCCGGTCTGGACCCGGTCTGGACCCGGTGGAGGTCTCAGTGACTCAGCCGCTAGACGCTAGCCGCTAGTCTTTCTGTCTTCATCCTCGTCTCTGCATCGCGTCCTCCAGACGAGAAGCTGTCCGCCCACAACACGGGCTGACGGTCACATGACCAGGGCCCGCCACGCCGTTAACACACGTGTGTGTGTGTGTGTGTGTGTGTGTGTGTGTGTGTGTGTGTGTGTGTGTGTGTGTGTGTGTGTGTGTGTGTGTGTGTGTGTGTGTGTGTGTGTGTGTGTGTGTGTGTGTGTGTGTGTGTGTGTGTGTGTGTGTGAGATATCTAGTGAAACAAGATGGAGGAGGGGCCCGGCTGCGTTGAGCCGAGTCATAGACCTCACAGTTTGCACCTCGAGGGCCTCACATGACGATGGTGCCATATCCTCCAGAACACCAGGGGGCGGCCCAACAAAACGGACCCACAATGCAACTCTTCATAGCTGCTGACTCATGTCCATGGGTTGGAGTTTGGCCTTCATGTCCAACTCGTCCTCACACGGGGACCAGGGGGCCTCCAGACGAGTTCAGAGTTCTAGTCATGAGGTCACTCTGTCTCCAAAGTGCTGCATCAACTAAAGCCCCCCCCCCGGTGACACACCCCTCAGAGCTGACTGCAGACGTTTCCTTTGTGTTGCTGTCGCCATGCTTGTGGAATGTCCGGTCCCCCCCCCAACCCCCGTTTGGTATGTCAGTATGTCAGCTGCTCCGTGGGGAGACAGGAAGGGCTGGGCCCCCCAGGGCCCCCCAGAGCCCTCAGTCCCAGTCCTCCATGAGGGAGTCTGCTACTTGCATACAAATGTGAGAGAGATCCTCTGAATGTCGTCTGTGTTTAGTGTGAGACACACGGACGACTCAGTGTGTGGCCCCTCAGTGTGTGGCTTAGTGTGGCCCCTCAGTGGCCCCTCTCAGTGAACATCTGTGTGTCGTGTCTCCCCTGTCTTCAGAACATGGACACCTCTGGTAAAGTTCTGGAGACGGCCGAGGACATCCAGGAGCGCCGCCAGCAGGTGCTGGACCGCTACCGGCGCTTCAAGGAGCTGTCCGTGGTGCGGCGCACCAAGCTGGAGGACTCGTACCGCTTCCAGTTCTTCCGCCGCGACGCCGACGAGCTGGAGAAATGGATCCAGGAGAAGCTGCAGATCGCTTCTGATGAGAACTACAAGGACCCCTCCAACCTGCAGGTACGCCTGCTGGCTCTGTGCCACATACAGAGAGATGTTTTATATAGAGAGTAGATATGTGGATATTCTTCATATCGATATTTTATATATATTTATTTTTTATATAATAATTATATTTTACATTTATAAAATATATATTTATTCATATATTTTATAAATATATTTTATATATTTGTAGACATATATTATATATATATATTAGGGCTGGGCAACGATTACAATTTTTAATCGCGATTAATCGCTTGATTTCCCTGATTAATCGCGATTAATCGCATTTGTATACGCAAAATCCAATAATTAATTCAAAAGTAGTGTATAGCGCACTTCTATTTTAAATGTTCTGCCATATGAATGAAAGTGCCATAACATGTGTTGTCCCTGTTAGAGTGAGACACCAGAAAACACTTTCAGTGCAGTTTGTCAATTCCTAGAACTTGACACTTATTTTAAATGTTCTGCCATATGAACTAAAGTGCCATAAAATCTGTCAGGACATTGTCAAACGCTGTTATGCAGAGACACTGTGACAGAGCACTGGAGACTGAAGCAGGGACATGATCAAAGGCAGTCGTCTCGCAGCAGCGATCATCTCTGGTGCTCTGTCTGCTCAGTGTGGTGACTTTATGTGACACATTCCACTGCTGTGCAACTTCAGTAAAGTGTCAGCAGAATGTCGCTCCTCTGTGTTCATCAGTCAGGGCATGTGAATGCAGCGCCCACTTCTCATCAATATAATGCTCAGTCACTCCGAGGTCATTGTGGTCACCGAGTGATGTCCAGTAGGGTGACCAGATTTGAGTTTGTGAAAAAGAGGACACTTCGTCTGGGGGGGGGGTGCTGAGATTAAACATCTCTTATTTCTAGACTGAAATAATATCGGCATTATAATTATAACTATGAGGATTTTTTAGTTGCCTATTTAGTGGAGCCCCTCAGGACGTGGTGCCCTCCGCACAGCGCGTAGTGCGCTATGGGAGCGGCGGCGCTGGGAGGAGTTTACAGCACAAACAACAATGAACTAGTGGAGGCGGCGAGGTGCTCCGTGTTGCCAGGTTGGAGATGGTGAAGTATCGTACCAAAGGCTCAACATGGTTGTATTTGGAGGATAATTATCGTGTATCTGGCAACCCTGAGATCGGTCGACCAATGACTGTTCTCTATACTGGGAGATACCGTTTCCAAAACTTGTAAGGGGTAAATACTAGTTTATGAAAACCCAGAGAAACACAAATATCCGACGAAGCAAAATCCAGGACGTTTTTGGAATCCCTGCGGGACGCATTGTTTAGGTCTCAAAAGCAGGACATGTCCGGGGAAAGAGGACGTCTGGTCCCCCGATGTCCAGTCGTCCCCATGAGAGCAACAGCACGTTGTGAAGCTGTCGCTTTGCAGTCCTCTCCTTTCATCCAACTCGTGTATTCTCCGTGTGACGTGTGTCTTGAGTCTCATACCTGCCGTCATTTGTTGAGATTCTCCATGTTTGTTAAACCGCGAATGACTTTCTTTTCCGGCTCCGCAGCAAGCAGTAGCAGACTTTTACAAAATAAAAGCCTGTGAGCAACACACTTTTACAATAATAAAACCTGCGTTAACGCGCGATAAAATAATTGTCGGCGTTAATTCATTGATGCGTTAACGCAAGATTAACGCATTAACGTGCCCAGCCCTAATATATATATATATTACATATATAAAATATATATTTGAACATATATTTTATATAATACATTTTATATATATACAAAATATATATATATTTTATATATGTATAAAATATATATTTAAACATATATTTTATATATATAAACGATATTTTTATACATATATATATATATATTTTACATATATTTAAACATATATTTTATATAATACATTTTCAATATATATAAAATATATTTTCGATATATATAAATTATATTTTTATACATATATATATATATATATTTTACAGATATAAAATATATATTTAAACATATTTTATATAATATATTTTATATATATATATAATATATTTTATATTTATAAAATGTATTATATAAAATATATGTTTAAATATATATTTTTTATTTATACATATATTTTATATAATATATTTTATATAAAATATATTATATAAAATATATTTTATATAATATATATTTTTATATATACCGTCTGTCCCCGTGTCTCCTGGTCTGTCTCACCATCTGTCTCACCATCTGTCTCACCATCTGTCTCACCCTCTGTAATAATCATTTATTTTATATAGCGCTTCTCTAGACACTCGAAGTCGCTTTACAGTCCAGAGTCCAGTAGTCACACACAGTCATACCGGTGGTGGTAAGCTACATCAGTAGCCACAGCTGCCCTGGGGCCGACAGCCAATCAGCGCCTACGGCCCCGCCCCCACCACCAACATTCATTCACATCCATACGAACCGGGGTGAGGCTGCGGTGCATGTCTTTATGGTGGTGGGGGAAACCGGAGTACCCGGAGGAAACCCACGCAGACACGAGGAGAACACGAGGAGAACACGAGGAGAACACGAGGAGAACACGCAAACTCCACACAGAAAGGACCTGGAACGACCGGGATTCGAACCCAGGGCCTTGTTGCTGTGAGGCGACAGTGCTACCCACTGAGCCACCATCTGTCTCACCCTCTGTCTCACCCTCTGTCTCACCATCTGTCTCACCCTCTGTCTCACCCTCTGTCTCACCATCTGTCTCACCCTCTGTCTCACCCTCTGTCTCACCATCTGTCTCACCATCTGTCTCACCCTCTGTCTCACCCTCTGTCTCACCATCTGTCTCACCCTCTGTCTCACCATCTGTCTCACCATCTGTCTCACCCTCTGTCTCACCCTCTGTCTCACCATCTGTCTCACCATCTGTCTCACCATCTGTCTCACCCTCTGTCTCACCCTCTGTCTCACCCTCTGTCTCACCATCTGTCTCACCCTCTGTCTCACCATCTGTCTCACCATCTGTCTCACCCTCTGTCTCACCCTCTGTCTCACCATCTGTCTCACCCTCTGTCTCACCCTCTGTCTCACCGTGTCTCACCCTCTGTCTCACCATCTGTCTCACCCTCTGTCTCACCCTCTGTCTCACCATCTGTCTCACCATCTGTCTCACCGTGTCTCACCCTCTGTCTCACCATCTGTCTCACCATGTGTCTCACCCTCTGTCTCACCCTCTGTCTCACCATCTGTCTCACCCTCTGTCTCACCATGTGTCTCACCCTCTGTCTCACCATCTGTCTCACCCTCTGTCTCACCCTCTGTCTCACCATCTGTCTCACCCTCTGTCTCACCATCTGTCTCACCATGTGTCTCACCCTCTGTCTCACCCTCTGTCTCACCATCTGTCTCACCATCTGTCTCACCCTCTGTCTCACCATCTGTCTCACCGTGTCTCACCCTCTGTCTCACCCTCTGTCTCACCCTCTGTCTCACCCTCTGTCTCACCGTGTCTCACCATCTGTCTCACCATCTGTCTCACCCTCTGTCTCACCCTCTGTCTCACCCTCTGTCTCACCATCTGTCTCACCCTCTGTCTCACCCTCTGTCTCACCATGTGTCTCACCCTCTGTCTCACCATGTGTCTCACCCTCTGTCTCACCATCTGTCTCACCCTCTGTCTCACCCTCTGTCTCACTGTGTCTCACCCTCTGTCTCACCATCTGTCTCACCGTGTCTCACCCTCTGTCTCACCATCTGTCTCACCATCTGTCTCACCCTCTGTCTCACCCTCTGTCTCACCATCTGTCTCACCCTCTGTCTCACCCTCTGTCTCACCCTCTGTCTCACCCTCTGTCTCACCATGTGTCTCACCCTCTGTCTCACCATCTGTCTCACCCTCTGTCTCACCATGTGTCTCACCCTCTGTCTCACCATCTGTCTCACCCTCTGTCTCACCATCTGTCTCACCCTCTGTCTCACTGTGTCTCACCCTCTGTCTCACCATCTGTCTCACCGTGTCTCACCCTCTGTCTCACCATCTGTCTCACCATCTGTCTCACCCTCTGTCTCACCCTCTGTCTCACCATCTGTCTCACCATCTGTCTCACCCTCTGTCTCACCATCTGTCTCACCATCTGTCTCACCCTCTGTCTCACCCTCTGTCTCACCATCTGTCTCACCCTCTGTCTCACCCTCTGTCTCACCATCTGTCTCACCCTCTGTCTCACCCTCTGTCTCACCATGTGTCTCACCATGTGTCTCACCCTCTGTCTCACCATCTGTCTCACCCTCTGTCTCACCATCTGTCTCACCGTGTCTCACCCTCTGTCTCACCGTGTCTCACCCTCTGTCTCACCCTCTGTCTCACCCTCTGTCTCACCCTCTGTCTCACCATCTGTCTCACCATCTGTCTCACCCTCTGTCTCACCCTCTGTCTCACCATCTGTCTCACCGTGTCTCACCCTCTGTCTCACCCTCTGTCTCACCCTCTGTCTCACCGTGTCTCACCCTCTGTCTCACCATCTGTTTCACCGTGTCTCACCATGTGTCTCACCCTTTGTCTCACCATCTGTCTCACCCTCTGTCTCACCCTCTGTCTCACCATCTGTCTCACCCTCTGTCTCACCGTGTCTCACCCTCTGTCTCACCGTGTCTCACCATCTGTCTCACCGTGTCTCACCCTCTGTCTCACCGTGTCTCACCCTCTGTCTCACCGTGTCTCACCATCTGTCTCACCGTGTCTCACCCTCTGTCTCACCGTGTCTCACCCTCTGTCCTGTCTCTCCTGCAGGGGAAGCTGCAGAAGCACCAGGCCTTTGAAGCTGAGGTCCAGGCCAACGCCGGAGCCATCATCAAACTGGACGAGACCGGCCAGCTGATGATGAGCGAGGGGCACTTCTCCTCCGAGACCATCCGGGTAAGGACCGGGACGCCGTCTCATGTCTCTGTAACGTGTCCCCGCTAAACCTGCTGCTCTGGTTCAGTCCTACACGCCTTACCGGACTCAGCAGAGACCCGTAGTGACCAGTGTTGCTATGCTGGAGTACATACAAGTAGGTGGAGCCGCTCTGGGTGTCCTTCTGGTCCTGGACTATCTCTAGAGACCACTGTCCTTCTGGTCCTGGACTATCTCTAGAGACCACTGTCCTTCTGGTCCTGGACTATCTCTAGAGACCACTGTCCTTCTGGTCCTGGACTATCTCTAGAGACCACTGTCCTTCTGGTCCTGGACTATCTCTAGAGACCACTGTCCTTCTGGTCCTGGACTATCTCTAGAGACCACTGTCCTTCTGGTCCTGGACTATCTCTAGAGACCACTGTCCTTCTGGTCCTGGACTATCTCTAGAGACCACTGTCCTTCTGGTCCTGGACTATCTCTAGAGACCACTGTCCTTCTGGTCCTGGACTATCTCTAGAGACCACTGTCCTTCTGGTCCTGGACTATCTCTAGAGACCACTGTCCTTCTGGTCCTGGACTATCTCTCTATTAAAGTCTTCACACGGCTCAAAGAGGAGTGGTGCGTCATCTCTTTGGTCCAGGTTTCGTGTGTGTGTGTGTGTGTGTGTGTGTCCTCCTAACACTACCCCCCCCCCCCTGTGCTGCAGACCCGTCTGGAGGAGCTCCACCGCCTGTGGGACCTCCTGCTGCTGAGGACCCGGGAGAAGGGGACCCGGCTGCTGCAGGCCCAGAAGCTGGTCCAGTACCTGAGGGAGTGTGAGGACGCTCTGGGCTGGATCAGTGACAAGGTCAGAGTCCGGTTCCACAAGGAGTCTCAGTGTCACCTGTCCTCACATCCTCGTGTCCTCACATCCTCATGTCCTCACATCCTCATGTCCTCACATCCTCTTGTCCTCACATCCTCGTGTCCTCACATCCTCTTGTCCTCACATCCTCGTGTCCTCACATCCTTGTGTCCTCACATCCTCTTGTCCTCACATCCTCTTGTCCTCACATCCTCTTGTCCTCACATCCTCTTGTCCTCAAATCCTCGTGTCCTCGCATCCTCGTGTCCTCACATCCTCTTGTCCTCACATCCTCTTGTCCTCACATCCTCGTGTCCTCACATCCTCTTGTCCTCACATCCTCGTGTCCTCACATCCTCGTGTCCTCACATCCTCTTGTCCTCACATCCTCGTGTCCTCACATCCTCGTGTCCTCACATCCTCGTGTCCTCACATCCTCGTGTCCTCGCATCCTCGTGTCCTCACATCCTCTTGTCCTCACATCCTCGTGTCCTCACATCCTCATGTCCTCACATCCTCGTGTCCTCACATCCTCGTGTCCTCGCGTCCTCACATCCTCGTGTCCTCGCGTCCTCACATCCTCGTGTCCTCACATCCTCTTGTCCTCGTGTCCTCACATCCTCGTGTCCTCGTGTCTTCACATCCTCGTGTCCTCACATCCTCGTGTCCTCACATCCTCGTGTCCTCGCATCCTCGTGTCCTCGCATCCTCGTGTCCTCACATCCTCGTGTCCTCGTGTCCTCACATCCTTGTGTCCTCACATCCTCGTGTCCTCACATCCTCGTGTCCTTGTGTCCTCGCATCCTCACATCCTCATGTCCTCACATCCTCGTGTCCTCACATCCTCGCGTCCTCACATCCTCATGTCCTCACATCCTCGCGTCCTCACATCCTCGTGTCCTCACGTCCTCACATCCTCGCATCCTCACATCCTCGTGTCCTCACATCCTCGTGTCCTCACATCCTCGTGTCCTCGCGTCCTCACGTCCTCGTGTCCTCACATCCTCTTATCCTCGTGTCTCATCTCGTGTCTCATGTCTCTCATCTCGTGTCTCACATCCTCACATCCTCGTGTCCTCACATCCTCGTGTCCTCACATCCTCGTGTCCTCGCGTCCTCACATCCTCATGTCCTCACATCCTCGTGTCCTCACATCCTCGTGTCCTCGCGTCCTCACATCCTCTTGTCCTCACATCCTCGTGTCCTCACATCCTCGTGTCCTCGCGTCCTCACATCCTCGTGTCCTCACATCCTCACATCCTCGTGTCCTCACATCCTCTTATCCTCGTGTCCTCACATCCTCGTGTCCTCACATCCTCTTGTCCTCGTGTCCTCACATCCTCGTGTCCTCACATCCTCGTGTCCTCACATCCTCGTGTCCTCGCGTCCTCACATCCTCATGTCCTCACATCCTCGTGTCCTCACATCCTCGTGTCCTCGCGTCCTCACATCCTCTTGTCCTCACATCCTCGTGTCCTCACATCCTCGTGTCCTCACATCCTCGTGTCCTCACATCCTCTTGTCCCTATGCAGGAGGCCATGGCCTCCTCCGAGGAGCTGGGCCAGGACCTGGAGCACGTGGAGCTGCTGCAGAAGAAGTTCGAGGAGTTCCAGACAGACCTGGCGGCCCACGAGGAGCGCGTGAATGAGGTGAACCAGCTGGCGGCGCGGCTCGCCCAGGAGGCTCACCCTGAGGGCGAGCTCATCCTCCGCAAGCAGGACGAGGTGAACGCCGCCTGGCAGCGCCTCAAGGGCCTCGCCCAGCAGAGGCAGGGCAAGCTGTTCGGGGCGGCCGAGGTGCAGCGCTTCAACAGGTACGGGATGACCTCGCGGTGACCTCGTGAGTCGGATGATGATGTCATCACCTGGCTCCTCCCACAGGGACGTGGATGAGACCATCAGCTGGATCAAGGAGAAGGAGCAGCTCATGGCCTCCGATGACTTTGGGAGGGACCTGGCCAGCGTGCAGGCTCTGCTGCGCAAGCACGAGGGTCTGGAGAGGGACCTGGCGGCCCTGGAGGACAAGGTGGGGGGACAGCTACACCTGCACCACCCACACACACACACACACCACCCTCACACCCTCCTCTCCCCAGGTGAACACCCTGGGAGGAGACGCGGAGCGGCTGCAGCAGACTCATCCTCACAACGCGGCTCAGATCCACCTGAAGAAAGACGAGCTGGTGGCCAACTGGGAGCAGATCCGCACGCTGGCGGCGGAGCGCCACGCCCACCTCAACGACTCCTACAGGTAGCTCACCTGAGGGTTCTGGGCCCTAGACCAGGTCCATGTGGCTCACCTGAGGGGTTCTGGGCCCTAGACCAGGTCCATGTGGCTCACCTGAGGGGTTCTGGGCCCTAGACCAGGTCCATGTGGCTCACCTGAGGGGTTCTGGGCCCTAGACCAGGTCCATGTGGCTCACCTCTTCCCCCCCTCCCCCAGGCTGCAGCGCTTCACCGCTGACTTCAGGGACCTGACCAGCTGGGTGACGGAGATGAAGGCTCTGATCAACGCTGACGAGCTGGCCAACGACGTGGCCGGAGCCGAGGCTCTGCTGGACCGGCACCAGGAGCACAAGGTGAGGCCCGGGTCCACCTGGCCGGGAGAAGCTCCGTGATGACCACCTGTCTCACGTGTCCGTCTCCCTTCAGGGAGAGATCGATGCTCACGAAGACTCCTTCAGAGCCACGGACGAAGCCGGCCACGCCCTGCTGAGCACCGGCCACTACGCCTCGGACGAGGTGAAGGACAAGGTGGGTGTGGCCTCCAGCCGGCTCTGTGGACCCTGTGTGGACCCCCGTGTGGACCCCATGTTGACCACCATGTGGATCCCGTGTGGACCACCGTGTGGACCCCGTGTGGACCACCGTGTGGACCACCATGTGGACCCCGTGTGGACCACCATGTGGACCACCGTGTGGACCCCCGTGTGGACCCCGTGTGGACCACCATGTGGACCCCCGTGTGGACCCCGTGTGGACCCCCGTGTGGACCCCGTGTGGACCCCGTGTGGACCCCGTGTGGACCCCGTGTGGACTCAGGTGTCCCTGTCTCTTGCAGCTGGGCGTGCTCTCCCAGGAGAAGGAGGCGCTGCTGCGGCTGTGGGAGGAGCGCCGGCAGCAGTACGAGCAGTGCATGGACCTGCAGCTCTTCTACAGGGACACGGAGCAGGTGGACAACTGGATGAGCAAGCAGGAGGTGAGTCAGAGACCCCCCCCCCTGTCCCTCTGGAGCCTCGTCACATGACCCTGTGTGTCCTCTAGGCCTTCCTCCTGAACGAGGACCTGGGGGACTCCCTGGACAGCGTGGAGGCTCTGCTGAAGAAGCACGAGGACTTTGAGAAGTCGCTGAGCGCCCAGGAGGAGAAGATCACGGTGAGGACCACGTCCTCATGGACGCCCGCTAACGAGCCCTTGTCTTCTAACGAGCCCTTGTCTTCTAACGAGCCCTTGTCCTCTAACGAGCCCTTGTCCTCTAACGAGCCCTTGTCTTCTAACGAGCCCTTGTCTTCTAACGAGCCCTTGTCTTCTAACGAGCCCTTGTCTTCTAACGAGCCCTTGTCCTCTAACGAGCCATTGTCTTCTAACGAGCCCTTGTCTTCTAACGAGCCCTTGTCTTCTAACGAGCCCTTGTCCTCTAACGAGCCCTTGTCTTCTAACGAGCCCTTGTCTTCTAACGAGCCGTTGTCCTCTAACGAGCCGTTGTCCTCTAACGAGCCGTTGTCCTCTAACGAGCCGTTGTCTTCTAACGAGCCCTTGTCTTCTAACGAGCCCTTGTCCTCTAACGAGCCCTTGTCTTCTAACGAGCCCTTGTCCTCTAACGAGCCATTGTCTTCAAACGAGCCCTTGTCCTCTAACGAGCCCTTGTCTTCTAACGAGCCGTTGTCCTCTAACGAGCCGTTGTCTTCTAACGAGCCCTTGTCTTCTAACGAGCCCTTGTCCTCTAACGAGCCATTGTCTTCAAACGAGCCCTTGTCCTCTAACGAGCCATTGTCCTCTAACGAGCCCTTGTCCTCTAACGAGCCCTTGTCCTCTAACGAGCCCTTGTCTTCTAACGAGCCCTTGTCTTCTAACGAGCCCTTGTCCTCTAACGAGCCATTGTCCTCTAACGAGCCCTTGTCTTCTAACGAGCCCTTGTCTTCTAACGAGCCCTTGTCTTCTAACGAGCCCTTGTCCTCTAACGAGCCGTTGTCCTCTAACGAGCCGTTGTCCTCTAACGAGCCCTTGTCCTCTAACGAGCCATTGTCCTCTAACGAGCCATTGTCCTCTAACGAGCCATTGTCCTCTAACGAGCCCTTGTCTTCTAACGAGCCCTTGTCTTCTAACGAGCCCTTGTCCTCTAACGAGCCCTTGTCCTCTAACGAGCCCTTGTCCTCTAACGAGCCCTTGTCCTCTAACGAGCCCTTGTCCTCTAACGAGCCCTTGTCCTCTAACGAGCCCTTGTCCTCTAACGAGCCCTTGTCCTCTAACGAGCCCTTGTCCTCTAACGAGCCCTTGTCTTCTAACGAGCCCTTGTCCTCTAACGAGCCCTTGTCCTCTAACGAGCCCTTGTCCTCTAACGAGCCCTTGTCTTCTAACGAGCCCTTGTCTTCTAACGAGCCCTTGTCCTCTAGCGAGCCCTTGTCTTCTAACGAGCCCTTGTCTTCTAACGAGCCCTTGTCTTCTAACGAGCCCTTGTCCTCTAACGAGCCCTTGTCTTCTAACGAGCCCTTGTCTTCTAACGAGCCCTTGTCCTCTAACGAGCCCTTGTCCTCTAACGAGCCCTTGTCCTCTAACGAGCCCTTGTCCTCTAACGAGCCCTTGTCTCTATGAGCCCTTGTCCTCTAACGAGCCCTTGTCCTCTAACGAGCCCTTGTCCTCTAACGAGCCCTTGTCCTCTAACGAGCCCTTGTCCTCTAACGAGCCCTTGTCCTCTAACGAGCCCTTGTCTTCTAACGAGCCCTTGTCCTCTAACGAGCCGTTGTCCTCTAACGAGCCGTTGTCCTCTAACGAGCCCTTGTCCTCTAACGAGCCCTTGTCTTCTAACGAGCCCTTGTCTTCTAACGAGCCCTTGTCCTCTAACGAGCCCTTGTCTTCTAACGAGCCCTTGTCTTCTAACGAGCCCTTGTCCTCTAACGAGCCCTTGTCTTCTAACGAGCCCTTGTCCTCTAACGAGCCCTTGTCCTCTAACGAGCCCTTGTCTTCTAACGAGCCCTTGTCCTCTAACGAGCCCTTGTCTTCTAACGAGCCCTTGTCTTCTAACGAGCCCTTGTCCTCTAACGAGCCCTTGTCTTCTAACGAGCCCTTGTCTTCTAACGAGCCCTTGTCCTCTAAGGAGCCCTTGTCTTCTAACGAGCCCTTGTCCTCTAACGAGCCCTTGTCCTCTAACGAGCCCTTGTCTTCTAACGAGCCCTTGTCTTCTAACGAGCCCTTGTCTTCTAACGAGCCCTTGTCCTCTAACGAGCCCTTGTCCTCTAACGAGCCCTTGTCCTCTAACGAGCCCTTGTCTTCTAACGAGCCCTTGTCCTCTAACGAGCCCTTGTCCTCTAACGAGCCCTTGTCCTCTAACGAGCCCTTGTCCTCTAACGAGCCCTTGTCTTCTAACGCGCCGCTGTCCTCTAACGAGCCCTTGTCCTCTAACGAGCCGCTGTCCTCTGCAGGCTCTGGACGAGTTCGCTACCAAACTTATCCAGAACAGCCACTACGCCAAAGAGGACGTGGCCACCCGCAGAGACGCTGTGAGTACCACCAGCAGACCAGCAGCAGACCCCCCAGACCAGCAGACCACCAGCAGACCACCAGACAAGCAGCAAACCACTCAGACCACCAGACCCCTCAGACCCTCAACATGAGCACAAGGTGCTGGAGGACGTTCTCCTCCTGCTCAAACCCTCAAGTAACATCTCCTCTCCCCTCCTCCTCTCCTCTCCTCCAGCTGCTGAGCCGGCGTAACGCTCTGCATGAGCGTGCTCAGACCCGGCGCGCGGCGCTGGAGGACTCGTTCCACCTGCAGCAGTTCTTCAGGGACTCTGATGAGCTGAAGAGCTGGATCAACGAGAAGATGAAGACGGCCACGGACGAGGCCTACAAGGTCGTCCATTGGACTTGTTGTTGCGCCCTTGACCCGCTCTCTGGTTCTGACCCGTCCCCCGTGCTCCCGACACAGGACCCGTCCAACCTGCAGGGCAAGGTGCAGAAGCACCAGGCCTTCGAGGCCGAGCTGTCGGCCAATCAGAGCCGCATCGACGCTCTGCAGAAGTCCGGCCAGGAGCTGCTGGACGGGAAGCACTACGCCTCCTCGGAGGTGGCCGAGCGCATGGAGGAGGTGGGCTCCCAGTGGAAGAAGCTGCTGGAGGCCACGGAGCTCAAAGGTACGACGTCACCACTAGGGGGCGCACTCCGCTGCTCTGTGGAGACTAAGCCCACGAATGAGAGGCCACTCCGGTCCACTGGGGGTGCTGGTGCAACAGTGCACCCAGTGGAGCTGTGTTGAATGTGAAGCTAGTTTTGTGATTTTTGAACGAGACCTTACGGCTCCTTCCTTCCTCAGGCATCAAGCTGCGGGAGGCCAACCAGCAGCAACAGTTCAACAGGAACGTGGAGGACATCGAGCTGTGGCTGTACGAGGTGGAGGGCCACCTGGCCTCAGACGACTACGGCAAAGACCTGACCAGCGTCCAGAACCTGCAGAAGAAGCACGCGCTGCTGGAGGCCGACGTGGCTGCTCACCAGGTGCCTCATGGGGTCATGAGGTCATCATGAGGTCATCATGGGGTCATCGTGAGGCCATCATGAGGTCATCATGGGGTCATCATGGGGCCATCATGGGGTCATCATGAGGCCATCGTGAGGTCATTGTGAGGTCATCATGAGGCCATCATGAGGTCATCGTGAGGTCATTGTGAGGTCATCATGAGGTCATTGTGAGGTCATCATGAGGTCATCGTGAGGTCATTGTGAGGTCATCATGAGGCCATCATGAGGTCATCGTGAGGTCATCATGAGGTCATTGTGAGGTCATCATGAGGCCATCATGAGGTCATCGTGAGGTCATCATGAGGTCATCGTGAGGTCATTGTGAGGTCATCATGAGGCCATCGTGAGGTCATCGTGAGGTCATTATGAGGTCATTGTGAGGTCATCGTGAGGTCATTGTGAGGTCATCTTGAGGTCATCATGAGGTCATCGTGAGGTCATCATGAGGTCATCGTGAGGTCATTGTGAGGTCATCATGAGGCCATCATGAGGCCATCATGAGGCCATCATGAGGTCATCGTGAGGTCAGGAGCTAATGGTGGATCTCTCTCTCAGGACCGCATCGATGGCATCACCATCCAGGCTCGCCAGTTCCAGGAGGCCGGACACTTTGACGCCGACAACATCCGCAAGAAGCAGGAGTCTCTGGTGCTGCGGTACGACGCCCTGAGGGAGCCCATGGCGGCGCGCAAGCAGAAGCTGTCCGACTCCCTGAGGCTGCAGCAGCTGTTCAGAGACGTGGAGGACGAGGAGACCTGGATCAGGGAGAAGGAGCCCATCGCTGCCTCCACCAACAGAGGTGAGCCCCCCCACCGGGTCCTCAGGGGCCTGGAGCCCCCCCACCGGGTCCTCAGGGGCCTGGAGCCCCCCTCACACGCCTCATGTCTCCTCAGGCAAAGACCTCATCGGGGTCCAGAACCTGCTGAAGAAGCACCAGGCGCTGCAGGCGGAGATCACCGGACACGACCCCCGCATCAAGGCTGTGACCCAGAAGGGAGAGGCCATGGTGGAGGAAGGTATGAGGACATGTTGATATGTTATTAACATGCTATGATCATGTTATTAACATGTTATTAACATGTAAATATGGTGGGGGAAGGTATGAGGACATGTTGATATGATGGAGCTTATATATATATATAGAGATATATCAATATCTCTATATATATATCAATATATATATATATTGATATATAAATATAAAGATATTTATTGCTTTATACCTTAAACATTATACATCATAATATCGCCTCCTCCGCGTGGCGCCCACAACATGCTGACCTGCTGGTGGGGGCGGGGCTTCCAGGCCACTTTGCTGGCGAGGAGGTGCAGCTGAAGCTGGGGGAGCTGCACGGCCGCTGGGCCTCCCTGAAGGCCAAGGCGGGCCAGCGGCGGCAGGACCTGGAGGACTCGCTGCAGGCCCAGCAGTACTTTGCCGACGCCAACGAGGCCGAGTCCTGGATGAGGGAGAAGGAGCCCATCGTGGGGAGCCCGGACTACGGCAAGGACGAGGACTCCGCCGAGGTACCGCGTCCCACGGAGCACGGTCCGGCATAGGCTCCGCCCCCTGTGACCACGGCTTGTCTCCTCAGGCGCTGCTGAAGAAGCACGAGGCCCTGATGTCGGACCTGAGCGCCTACGGCAGCAGCATCCACGGGCTGAAGGAGCAGGCCCAGTCCTGCAGGGTGAGGCCCCCCCCCGTGCTCCTCACGCCTCCTCACAGGAGCCCGAACGCAGCCTGAAGCCCCCTGTGCCCCCCCCCCCCCGAGCAGCAGCAGGTGGCGCCCACGGACGACGAGACGGGCAAGGAGCTGGTCCTGGCCCTGTACGACTACCAGGAGAAGAGTCCCCGCGAGGTCACCATGAAGAAGGGGGACGTCCTCACGCTGCTCAACAGCACCAACAAGGTACGGCCCCTCACCTGGGGGCCCGGCCCCTCACCTGGGGGCCCGGCCCTCACTGAGGCCTGGCTGTAGCGTCAGCCTCGTCCACCAGGGGGCGCCTTCAGCCTCCTGGACCTCCTGATGTTCTGTCTTGCTCATGTTAGCTGAGGAGAAGTGGTTCTAGTTTGATCAGGAGGTTCTCCCATGGAGTCCCTCCTCCTCCTCCTCCTCCTGCTCCTCCTCTGACTCCATCCCATAATGTCTCAGGACTGGTGGAAGGTGGAGGTGAACGACCGGCAGGGCTTCGTTCCTGCTGCCTACGTGAAGAAGCTGGACCCGACCCAGTCCTCGTCCAGGGAGAACCTGCTGGACGAGCACGGCAGCATCGCCCTGCGCCAGGACCAGATCCAGAGCCAGTAAGACCCCCAGACCACATAGAGGACCAGTCAGACCCCCAGACCACCAGACCACATAGAGAGCCAGTAAGACCCCCAGACCACATAGAGAGCCAGTAAGACCCCCAGACCACATAGAGAGCCAGTAAGACCCCCAGACCACATAGAGAACCAGTAAGACCACCAGACCCCCAGACCACATAGAGAGCCAGTAAGACCCCCAGACCACATAGAGAGCCAGTAAGACCACCAGACCACATAGAGAGCCAGTAAGACCACCAGACCCCCAGACCACCAGACCACATAGAGAGCCAGTAAGACCCCCAGACCACATAGAGAGCCAGTAAGACCCCCAGACCACATAGAGAGCCAGTAAGACCCCCAGACCACATAGAGAACCAGTAAGACCACCAGACCCCCAGACCACATAGAGAGCCAGTAAGACCACCAGACCCCCAGACCACATAGAGAGCCAGTAAGACCCCCAGACCACATAGAGAGCCAGTAAGACCCCCAGACCACATAGAGGACCAGTAAGACCCCCAGACCACATAGAGAACCAGTAAGACCACCAGACCCCCAGACCACATAGAGAGCCAGTAAGACCACCAGACCCCCAGACCACATAGAGAGCCAGTAAGACCCCCAGACCACATAGAGAGCCAGTAAGACCCCCAGACCACATAGAGAGCCAGTAAGACCCCCAGACCACATAGAGAGCCAGTAAGACCCCCAGACCACATAGAGAGCCAGTAAGACCCCCAGACCACATAGAGGACCAGTAAGACCCCCAGACCACATAGATAGATAGATAGATAGATAGATAGATGTATACTTTATTGATCCCGCAAGCGGGAAATTACAGGCAGATCCAGGAAGATTACAGCATAACACGAGGGAAGAGAGGACCAGTAAGACCCCCAGACCACATAGAGAGCCAGTAAGACCACCAGACCACATAGAGAGCCAGTAAGACCCCCAGACCACATAGAGAGCCAGTAAGACCCTCAGACCACATAGAGAGCCAGTAAGACCACCAGACCACATAGAGAGCCAGTAAGACCACCAGACCATATAGAGAGCCAGTAAGACCCCCAGACCACCAGACCCCCAGACTGTACAAGACCATATAGAGAACCAGTAAGACCCCCATACCTCCAGACCACCAGACCACATAGAGGACCACCAGACCACATAGAGGACCAGTAAGACCACCAGACCACATAGAGGACCAGTAAGACCACCAGACCACATAGAGGACCAGTAAGACCCCCAGACCACATAGAGGACCAGTAAGACCACCAGACCACATAGAGGACCAGTAAGACCACCAGACCACATAGAGAACCAGTAAGACCCCCAGACCACATAGAGGACCAGTAAGACCACCAGACCACATAGAGGACCAGTAAGACCACCAGACCACATAGAGGACCAGTAAGACCCCCAGACCACATAGAGGACCAGTAAGACCACCAGACCACATAGAGGACCAGTAAGACCACCAGACCACAGAGGACCAGTAAGACCACCAGACCACATAGAGGACCAGTAAGACCACCAGACCACATAGAGGACCAGTAAGACCACCAGACCACATAGAGGACCAGTAAGACCCCCAGACCACATAGAGGACCAGTAAGACCCCCAGACCACATAGAGGACCAGTAAGACCACCAGACCACATAGAGGACCAGTAAGACCCCCAAACGGATCTGGTCCCTTGTCTCTTCTCTAACCTCCTTAGCTTTCTTTAATCCTGTTCCTGCTGCGTTTTAACATTAATGACCTCCTCCTCTTGTCTCCTCTGTCCTAACCTCCTCCTGTCCTCCTCCTCTTGTCTCCTCTGTCCTAACCTCCTCTTGTCTCCTCTGTCCTAACCTCCTCCTGTCCTCCTCTTGTCTCCTCTGTCCTAACCTGCTCCTGTCCTCCTCCTCTTGTCTCCTCTGTCCTAACCTGCTTGTGTCCTCCTCTTCTCTCCTCTGTCCTAACCTGCTTGTGTCCTCCTCTTGTCTCCTCTGTCCTAACCTGCTCCTGTCCTCCTCTGTCCTAACCCCTCCTGATCTCCTCCTCTTGTCTCCTCTGTCCTAACGCCTCCTGACCTCCTCCTCTTGTCTCCTCTGTCATAACCCCTCCTGACCTCCTCCTCTTGTCTCCTCTGTCCTAACCCCTCCTGACCTCCTCCTCTTGTCTTCTCTGTCCTAACCCCTCCTGACCTCCTCCTCTTGTCTCCTCTGTCCTAACCCCTCCTCCTGTCCTCCTCTTGTCTCCTCTGTCCTAACCCCTCCTGACCTCCTCTTGTCTCCTCTGTCCTAACCTCCTCCTGTCCTCCTCTCGTCTCCTCTGTCCTAACCTCCTCCTGTCCTCCTCTTGTCTCCTCTGTCCTAACCTCCTCCTGTCCTCCTCTTGTCTCCTCTGTCCTAACCCCTCCTGACCTCCTCCTCTTGTCTCCTCTGTCCTAACCCCTCCTGACCTCCTCCTCTTGTCTTCTCTGTCCTAACTCCTCCTGACCTCCTCCTCTTGTCTCCTCTGTCCTAACCCCTCCTGTCCTCCTCCTCTTGTCTCCTCTGTCCTAACCCCTCCTGTCCTCCTCCTCTTGTCTCCTCTGTCCTAACCCCTCCTGTCCTCCTCCTCTTGTCTCCTCTGTCCTAACCCCTCCTGTCCTCCTCCTCTTGTCTCCTCTGTCCTAACCCCTCCTGTCCTCCTCCTCTTGTCTCCTCTGTCCTAACCCCTCCTGACCTCTGAGCAGGCTGCTCCTCAAGGAGGTCTGCAGCGTGTCTGTGCGCATGAAGCAGGTTGAAGAGCTGTGAGTAGGAACCAGTGATGTCATCGCAGTCCTCCCTCCTCCACCAGCACCTCCTGCTGTCTCCTCCCTCCTCCACCAGCACCTCCTGCTGTTTCCTCCCTCCTCCACCAGCACCTCCTGCTGTCTCCTCCCTCCTCCACCAGCACCTCCTGCTGTCTCCTCCCTCCTCCACCAGCACCTCCTGCTGTCTCCTCCCTCCTCCACCAGCACCTCCTGCTGTCTCCTCCATGCTCCTCTAGTAGATCCTTCATCTCCTCTACTGACGTGGTGACCTGGTAGCCCCTGGTAGCCCCTGGTAGCCTCCGGTAGCCCCTGGTAGCCCCTGGTAGCCCCTGGTAGCCCCTGGTAGCCCTGGTAGCCCCTGGTAGCCTCTGGTAGCCCCTGGTAGCCCCTGGTAGCCCCTGGTAGCCCCTGGTAGCCCCTGGTAGCCTCTGGTAGCCCCTGGTAGCCTCTGGTAGCCCCTGGTAGCCCCTGGTAGCCTCTGGTAGCCCCTGGTAGCCTCTGGTAGCCCCTGGTAGCCCCTGGTAGCCCCTGGTAGCCTCTGGTAGCCCCTGGTAGCCTCTGGTAGCCCCTGGTAGCCCCTGGTAGCCCCTGGTAGCCTCTGGTAGCCCCTGGTAGCCTCTGGTAGCCCCTGGTAGCCTCTGGTAGCCCCTGGTAGCCCCTGGTAGCCCTGGTAGCCCTGGTAGCCTCTGGTAGCCCTGGTAGCCTCTGGTGCCTGGTAGCCTCTGGTAGCCCCTGGTAGCCTCTGGTAGCCTCTGGTAGCCCCTGGTAGCCTCTGGTAGCCCCTGGTAGCCTCTGGTAGCCTCTGGTAGCCCCTGGTAGCCCCTGGTAGCCTCTGGTAGCCCCTGGTAGCCCCTGGTAGCCCCTGGTAGCCTCTGGTAGCCCTGGTAGCCTCTGGTAGCCCCTGGTAGCCCCTGGTAGCCCCCCGGTAGCCTCTGGTAGCCCCCGGTAGCCTCTGGTAGCTCTGGTAGCCCCCGGTAGCCTCTGGTAGCCCCTGGTAGCCCCTGGTAGCCCCTGGTAGCCTCTGGTAGCTCTGGTAGCCCCTGGTAGCCTCTGGTAGCCTCTGGTAGCCCCTGGTAGCCCCTGGTAGCTCTGGTAGCCCCTGGTAGCCTCTGGTAGCCTCTGGTAGCCCCTGGTAGCCTCTGGTAGCCCCTGGTAGCCCCCGGTAGCCCCCGGTAGCCTCCGGTAGCCCCCGGTAGCCCCCGGTAGCCCCCGGTAGCCTCTGGTAGCCCCTGGTAGCCTCTGGTAGCCCCTGGTAGCCCCTGGTAGCCCCTGGTAGCCTCTGGTAGCTCTGGTAGCCCCTGGTAGCCTCTGGTAGCCTCTGGTAGCCCCTGGTAGCCCCTGGTAGCTCTGGTAGCCCTGCTGACGCTCCTGTCCTGCAGGTATGGGGCTCTGCTGGAGTCGGGGGACAAGAGGAAGGACATGCTGGAGAAGAGCTGCAAGAAGTTCATGTTGTTCCGGGAAGCCAGCGAGCTGCAGCAGTGGATCCACGAGAAGGAGAACACGCTCACCAACGAGGAGCTTGGCTCCGACCTGGAGCAGGTGGAGGTGCTGCAGAAGAAGTTTGACGACTTCCAGAAGGTACGTCCTCCAACCGGGGGCCACATGCCTGGAGGTGGAGCACCACACACACTGATGGTGTGGAGGTGGAGCACCACACACACTGATGGTGTGGAGGTGGAGCACCACACACACTGATGGTGTGTGGAGGTGGAGCACCACACACACTGATGGTGTGGGGAGGTGGAGCACCACACACACTGATGGTGTGGAGGTGGAGCACCACACACACTGATGGTGTGGAGGTGGAGCACCACACACACTGATGGTGTGGAGGTGGAGCACCACACACACTGATGGTGTGGGGAGGTGGAGCACCACACACACTGATGGTGTGGGGAGGTGGAGCACCACACACCCTGACCCTCGTGTTGCTCCAGGACCTGAAGGCCAACGAGTCTCGCCTGAGGGACATCAACAAGGTGGCGTCTGAGCTGGAGTCTGAGGGCCTGATGGCGGAGGAGGCCCCGATGGTCCAGGCCCAGGTGAGTTCTCCTTCTCCGCGCCGTGGCCCCGTCCTCGGGGCTCGCTCCCCTCTGATGGTGTGTGTTGTCTGCAGCAGCAGCAGCAGGTGCAGGGAGCTGCTCCTGGACAGGTGAGCTCTCCTTCACTCCTTTGACTTCAGTTCAGAAGCATTCCATCAGCATCAATGAACCTGAGCTTCCCCCACAGGATGAAGCCGACCGCAACACGCCGTCTCCATGGAAGGTACGCCTCAGGGGACACTGCACACGGGCAGCTGTCCATCCGCTATTGATCAGCTGTCCATCAGCTGTTGATCAGCTATTGATCAGCTGTTGATCAGCTATTGATCAGCTATTGATTACTGGTGTCTCTCTCCTCACCAGAACATACGTCTGGCTGTTCAAACTACGGCCAACTTTAATACCATCAAGGTAAGATACCCCCCCGGTCTCTCACCTCCTCCTGGTTCTGTCTGGTTTCACCCCGTCTCCATTGCATGTGTTCACCCCGTCATCGTGACCCCGTGACCTCATGGTGCTGTGTGTTCCTCTAGGAGCTCAACAACCGCTGGAGGTCTCTGCAGCAGCTCGCTGAGGACCGGAGCAACATGCTGGGGAGCGCCCACGAGGTGCAGAGGTTCCACAGGTACACACACACATACACACACAGACATACACACAGAGACTCTCACACACAGACTCACACACCGTGGTGCTCCTCAGGGATGCTGATGAGACCAAGGAGTGGATCGAGGAGAAGAACCAGGCGCTCAACACGGACAACTACGGCCACGACCTGGCGAGTGTCCAGGCCCTGCAGCGCAAACACGAGGGCTTTGAGAGAGACCTGGCGGCGCTGGGGGACAAGGTGAGGACGCAGAACACCTAGAACATCAGAACATCAGAACACCAGAACACCTAGAACATCAGAACACCGAGAACATCAGAACACCCAGAACACCTAGAACATCAGAACACCTAGAACATCAGAACATCTGGTCTCTACTCATGAGCTCTCGAGCAGCGGTGGGGAACCTCTGGACTAGAGCTCTATCTGTCTCTTCCGGTGACGGCAGACGGCTCCCAGACAATTTTTTGTTTAAAAATAAATAAGTCTCTATCGCCAGATGACAGCAGCAGAACGTCAGGTCCTCTTCATAACGTCAGGTCCTCTTCATGACGTCAGGTCCTCTTCATGACGTCAGGTCCTCTTTAGTATGTCAGGTCCTCTTCATGACGTCAGGTCCTCTTCATGACGTCAGGTCCTCTTCATGACGTCAGGTCCTCTTCAGTACGTCAGGTCCTCTTCATGACGTCAGGTCCTCTTCATGACGTCAGGTCCTCTTCAGTATGTCAGGTCCTCTTCAGAACGTCAGGTCCTCTTCTTACAGACGTCTTTGTTCTTTATTAAAGTAAAGGTCTGTTGTTGGTCTCTACAGGTCTCTAGGTCTATAGATATATAGGTCTATAGGTTTCTAGGTCTCTAGGTCTATAGGTTTCTAGGTCTCTAGGTTTCTAGGTCTATAGGTTTCTAGGTCTCTAGGTCTATAGGTTTCTAGGTCTCTAGGTCTTTAGGTCTATAGGTCTATAGGTGTCTAGGTCTCTAGGTCTACAGGTCTACAGGTCTCTAGGTCTTTAGGTCTCTAGGTCTACAGGTCTCTAGGTCTCTAGGTCTCTAGGTCTACAGGTCTCTAGGTCTATAGGTCTCTAGGTCTACAGGTCTCTAAGTCTCTAGGTCTACAGGTCTCTAGGTCTCTAGGTCTACAGGTCTACAGGTCTCTAGGTCTTTAGGTCTCTAGGTCTACAGGTCTCTAGGTCTCTAGGTCTCTAGGTCTCTAGGTCTACAGGTCTCTAGGTCTCTAGGTCTACAGGTCTCTAAGTCTCTAGGTCTACAGGTCTCTAGGTCTCTAGGTCTACAGGTCTACAGGTCTCTAGGTCTACAGAATCAGAATCAGAAACAGTTTTATTGCCAGGAATGTTTACACAAACGAGGAATTTTTTTTGGTGGAAGGTGCAACATTTGGACATGACAAACAAACAACAATCAACACGACAGAAAGACAACAAGTAATGTGAAAGTGTTTGGGTGTGTGCTTCAAGTGGTGTGTTTTAGTTAAAAGTGTATGTTACGCGTGGCGTGTGTTTAAGTTAAAGTGCATGCAAATAAAGTGGCATGTGTGTGGAGGTCTCTAGGTCTACAGGTCTCTAGGTCTACAGGTCTACAGGTCTCTAGGTCTCTAGGTCTACAGGTCTCTAGGTCTACAGGTCTACAGGTCTCTAGGTCTACAGGTCTACAGGTCTCTAGGTCTACAGGTCTCTAGGTCTACAGGTCTCTAGGTCTACAGGTCTCTAGGTCTACAGGTCTACAGGTCTCTAGGTCTCTAGGTCTACAGGTCTCTAGGTCTACAGGTCTACAGGTCTCTAGGTCTACAGGTCTACAGGTCTCTAGGTCTACAGGTCTCTAGGTCTACAGATCTACAGGTCTCTAGGTCTACAGGTCTACAGGTCTACAGGTCTCTAGGTCTACAGGTCTCTAGGTCTACAGGTCTACAGGTCTACAGGTCTCTAGGTCTACAGGTCTACAGGTCTACAGGTCTCTAGGTCTACAGGTCTCTAGGTCTACAGGTCTACAGGTCTCTAGGTCTACAGGTCTACAGGTCTCTAGGTCTACAGGTCTCTAGGTCTACAGGTCTCTAGGTCTACAGGTCTACAGGTCTCTAGGTCTACAGGTCTCTAGGTCTACAGGTCTCTAGGTCTCTAGGTCTACAGGTCTCTAGGTCTACAGGTCTACAGGTCTACAGGTCTCTAGGTCTACAGGTCTACAGGTCTCCAGGTCTACAGGTCTCCAGGTCTACAGGTCTACAGGTCTACAGGTCTCCAGGTCTACAGGTCTACAGGTCTACAGGTCTACAGGTCTACAGGTCTCCAGGTCTACAGGTCTACAGGTCTCTAGGTCTACAGGTCTCTAGGTCTCCACAGCAGCATGTCTCTCTGTCTCTAGTGTCGCGGTAACTCTTCTCGGCTCTCCGTCTCGCAAATCGGGGCGGAGCAAAGAAAGTCACCTGCACCCCCCCCCCCCCCCCCAGCATCATGCAGCACCAGAAGTCTCATTAAAATTATACGTTAAAAATACTATATGACTCTCAATGAAATATATTTAGAAATATTTGGCTTTAATGGCTCTCCCCGTGGGCAGCACGGTGGCTCAGTGGTTAGCACTGTCGCCTCACAGCAAGAAGGCCCTGGGTTCGAATCCCGGTCGTCCCAGGTCCTTTCTGTGTGGAGTTTGCATGTTCTCCTCGTGTTCTCCTCGTGCCTGCGTGGGTTTCCTCCGGGTCCTCCGGTTTCCCCCACCACCATAAAGACATGCCCCGCAGCCTCACCCCGGTTCGTATGGATGTGAATGAATGTTGGTGGTGGGGGAGGGGCCGTAGGCGCTGATTGGCTGCCACGCTTCCGTCAGTCGGCCCCAGGGCAGCTGTGGCTACTGATGTAGCTTACCACCACCGGTATGACTGTGTGTGTGTGACTACTGGACTCTGGACTGTAAAGCGACTTCGAGTGTCTAGAGAAGCGCTATATAAATAAGTGATTATTATTATTATTAAAAAGGTTCCTGACCCCTGGTCTAGAGGAACATCTAGTGCCCCTGAGGCTCTACTCAGGAGCTCTAGGTGTGCCTTTGGGCCTGAGGCTCTACTCGTGGTCCTCCCCAGGTGAACTCTCTGGGGGAGACGGCGGAGCGTCTGATCCAGTCCCACCCGGAGGCCGTGGATGACATCCAGGAGAAGTGCACGGAGCTGAACACGGCGTGGAGCAGCCTGGTGGGCCGGGCCGACCAGCGCAAGGACAAGCTGGGCAGCTCCCACGACCTGCAGCGCTTCCTGTCTGACTTCAGGTGAGGGCCGCCGCTCCAGAACACCTCCAGAACACCTCCAGAACACCTCCAGATAACACCTGTCATCCTCAGAGACCTGATGTCCTGGATCAACGGCATCCGAGGCCTGGTGTCCTCGGAGGAGCTGGCCAAGGACGTGACGGGGGCCGAGGCGCTGCTGGAGAGACACCAGGTCCGACCTCTTGACCTCCCGACCTCCTGACCCCATGACCTCTTGACCTCCCGACCTGAAGCACGGTGACGTACCTGTCCGTCCAGCTCATGTTCCCTCGTCCTCCAGGAGCACCGCACCGAGATCGACGCCCGCGCCGGGACCTTCCAGGCCTTCGAGCAGTTCGGCCAGCAGCTGCTGCTGCGGGGCCACTACGCCAGCCCCGAGGTGCAGCAGCAGCTGGAGGCCCTGGACCGGGAGAGGGCCGGCCTGGAGAAGGCCTGGGTGCAGCGCCGCATGATGCTGGACCAGTGCCTGGAGCTGCAGGTACTGAGGGGCCCGGGTGAGGGGTCCTGGTGGGGGGCCCGGGTGAGGGGCCCCGGCCCCCTGCTGACTGGCTCCTCTGCAGCTCTTCAACAGGGACTGCGAGCAGGCGGAGAACTGGATGGCGGCGCGCGAGGCCTTCCTGGCGAGCGACGACAAGGGGGACAGCCTGGACAGCGTGGAGGCGCTCATCAAGAAGCACGAGGACTTCGACAAGGCCATCAACGTGCAGGTGAGCCTCCGGGCGGCGGGTGTTGCGGGTGGTACAGGTGGTGTGGGTGGTGCATGTGGTGCGGGTGGTGCATGTGGTGTGAGTGGTGCATGTGGTGTGGGTGGTGCATGTGGTGTGGGTGGTGAATGTGGTGTGGGTGGTGCATGTGGTGTGAGTGGTGCATGTGGTGTGGGTGGTGCATGTGGTGCAGGTGGTGTGAGTGGTGCATATGGTGTGGGTGGTGCATGTGATGCTGGTGGTGTGGGTGGTGCATGTGGTGTGGGTGGTGAGGGTGGTGCATGTGGTGTGGGTGGTGCATGTGGTGTGGGTGGTGAATGTGGTGTGGGTGGTGCATGTGGTGTGAGTGGTGCATGTGGTGTGGGTGGTGCATGTGGTGCAGGTGGTGTGAGTGGTGCATATGGTGTGGGTGGTGCATGTGATGCTGGTGGTGTGGGTGGTGCATGTGGTGTGGGTGGTGAGGGTGGTGCATGTGATGCATATGGTGTGGGTGGTGCATGTGATGCTGGTGGTGCATGTGGTGAGGGTGGTGCATGTGATGCATATGGTGTGGGTGGTGCATGTGGTGTGAGTGGTGCATGTGGTGCATATGGTGTGGGTGGTGCATGTGATGCTGGTGGTGCAGGTGGTGTGGGTGGTGCATATGGTGTGGGTGGTGCATGTGATGCTGGTGGTGTGGGTGGTGCGGGTGGTGTGGGTGGTGCATGTGGTGTGGGTGGTGAGGGTGGTGCATGTGATGCATATGGTGTGGGTGGTGCATGTGATGCTGGTGGTGTGGGTGGTGCATGTGGTGTGAGTGGTGCATGTGGTGTGAGTGGTGCATGTGGTGAGGGTGGTGCATGTGATGCATATGGTGTGGGTGGTGCATGTGATGCTGGTGGTGTGGGTGGTGCGGGTGGTGCATGTGGTGTGAGTGGTGCATGTGGTGTGGGTGGTGAGGGTGGTGCATGTGGTGCGGGTGGTGCATGTGGTGCGGGTGGGCATGTGGTGCGAGTGGTGCATGTGGTGAGGGTGGTGCATGTGATGCATATGGTGTGGGTGGTGCATGTGGTGCGGGTGGTGCATGTGGTGCATGTGGTGTGAGTGGTGCATGTGGTGAGGGTGGTGCATGTGGTGCGGGTGGTGCAGGCTTTGACTCTGTCCCCGCTGCAGGAGGAGAAGATCGCGGCTCTGCAGTCGTTTGCCGACCAGCTGGTGGGAGCCGATCACTACGCCAAGCCGGAGATCTTCAACCGGCGCAACGAAGTCCTCGACAGGTAGGAGCACAGCGCTCACCTGTCCCCTCCTCTCCGTTACCATGGTAACTCAGTTAGACCTGGTAATTACCCGGTAGCTCCTCCCATCAGGCGGTACTTCACATGGTAGCTCCGCCCCTCAGATGTGATTTACCTGGTAGCTCCGCCCCTCAGGTGTGACTCGGTGTTGACAGGTGGCGCCGGCTGAAGGCTCAGATGATCGAGAAGCGCTCCAAGCTGGGCGAGTCTCAGACGCTGCAGCAGTTCAGCAGAGACGTGGACGAGATCGAGGCGTGGATCAGCGAGAAGCTGCAGACGGCCACGGACGAGTCCTACAAGGACCCCACCAACATCCAGGTACACACACACCTGTACACACCAACATCCAGGTACACACACACCTGTACACACCAACATCCAGGTACACACACACCTGTACACACACACCAACATCCAGGTACACACACACCTGTACACACCAACATCCAGGTACACACACACCTGTACACACCAACATCCAGGTACACACACACCTGTACACACCAACATCCAGGTACACACACACCTGTACACACCAACATCCAGGTACACACACACCTGTACACACCAACATCCAGGTACACACACACCTGTACACACCAACATCCAGGTACACACACACCTGTACACACCAACATCCAGGTACACACACACCTGTACACACCAACATCCAGGTCCACACACACACCTGTACACACCAACATCCAGGTGTACACACCAACATCCAGGTACACACACACCTGTACACACCAACATCCAGGTACACACACACACCTGTACACACCAACATCCAGGTACACACACCTGTACACACCAACATCCAGGTACACACACCTGTACACACACCAACATCCAGATCCACACACACACCTGTACACACACCAACATCCAGGTACACACACACCTGTACACACACCAACATCCAGGTACACACACACCTGTACACACCAACATCCAGGTACACACACACCTGTACACACCAACATCCAGGTACACACACCTGTACACACCAACATCCAGGTACACACACACACACCTGTACACACACACACCAACATCCAGGTACACACACACCTGTACACACCAACATCCAGGTACACACACACCTGTACACACCAACATCCAGGTACACACACACCTGTACACACCAACATCCAGGTACACACACACACCTGTACACACACCAACATCCAGGTACACACACACCAACATCAAGGTACACACACACCTGTACACACCAACATCCAGGTACACACACACCTGTACACACCAACATCCAGGTACACACACACCTGTACACACACCAACATCCAGGTACACACACACCTGTACACACCAACATCCAGGTACACACACACCTGTACACAACATCCAGTACACACACACCTGTACACACCAACATCCAGGTACACACACACCTGTACACACACCAACATCCAGATCCACACACACACACCTGTACACACACCAACATCCAGGTACACACACACCTGTACACACCAACATCCAGGTACACACACACACCTGTACACACACCAACATCCAGGTACACACACACCTGTACACACCAACATCCAGGTACACACACACCTGTACACACCAACATCCAGGTACACACACACCTGTACACACCAACATCCAGGTACACACACACACCTGTACACACACCAACATCCAGGTACACACACACACCTGTACACACCAACATCCAGATCCACACACACACCTGTACACACACCAACATCCAGGTACACACACACACACCTGTACACACCAACATCCAGGTACACACACACACCTGTACACACCAACATCCAGGTACACACACACCTGTACACACACCAACATCCAGGTACACACACACACCTGTACACACACCAACATCCAGGTACACACACACACACCTGTACACACCAACATCCAGGTACACACACACACCTGTACACACACCAACATCCAGGTACACACACACCTGTACACACCAACATCCAGGTACACACACACCTGTACACACCAACATCCAGGTACACACACACCTGTACACACACCAACATCCAGGTACACACACACCTGTACACACCAACATCCAGGTACACACACACCTGTACACACACCAACATCCAGGTACACACACACCTGTACACACCAACATCCAGGTACACACACACACCTGTACACACCAACATCCAGGTACACACACACCTGTACACACCAACATCCAGGTACACACACACCTGTACACACCAACATCCAGGTACACACACACCTGTACACACCAACATCCAGGTACACACACACCTGTACACACCAACATCCAGGTACACACACACCTGTACACACACCAACATCCAGGTACACACACACCTGTACACACCAACATCCAGGTACACACACACCTGTACACACCAACATCCAGGTACACACACACCTGTACACACCAACATCCAGGTACACACACCTGTACACACCAACATCCAGGTACACACACACCTGTACACACCAACATCCAGGTACACACACACCTGTACACACCAACATCCAGGTACACACACACCAACATCCAGGTACACACACACCTGTACACACCAACATCCAGGTACACACACACCTGTACACACCAACATCCAGGTACACACACACCTGTACACACACCAACATCCAGGTACACACACACCTGTACACACCAACATCCAGGTACACACACCTACACACCGTACACACCAACATCCAGGTACACACACACCTGTACACACACCAACATCCAGGTACACACACACCTGTACACACTAACATCCAGGTACACACACACCTGTACACACACCAACATCCAGGTACACACACACCTGTACACACCAACATCCAGGTACACACACACACACCTGTACACACACCAACATCCAGGTACACACACACCTGTACACACACCAACATCCAGGTACACACACACCTGTACACACCAACATCCAGGTACACACACACACCAACATCCAGGTACACACACACCAACATCCAGGTACACACACACCTGTACACACCAACATCCAGGTACACACACACCTGTACACACACCAACATCCAGGTACACACACACCAACATCAAGGTACACACACACACACACACACACACACATCTGTACACACCAACATCCAGGTACACACACACCAACATCCAGGTACACACACACCTGTACACACCAACATCCAGGTACACACACACCTGTACACACCAACATCCAGGTACACACACACACCTGTACACACCAACATCCAGGTACACACACACCTGTACACACCAACATCCAGGTACACACACACACACCTGTACACACCAACATCCAGGTACACACACACCTGTCCTCCAGCTGTTGTGAGTTGTTGGTGTTTTCAGGTCTAATTTCTTGAGACTGAACTGTTCTCCACTCTTTATTCTCCTCTAGCTTTCCAAGCTGCTGGTAAGTTACACCTGTAGAACACGCGTGTTACACCTGTAGAACACGCGTGTTACACCTGTAGAACACGCGTGTTAAACCTGTAGAACACGTGTTAAACCTGTAGAACACGTGTTACAGCTGTAGAACACGTGTGTTACACCTGTAGAACACGTGTGTTACACGTGTGTTACACCTGTAGAACACGTGTTACACCTGTAGAACATGTGTGTTACACCTGTAGAACACGTGTGTTACACCTGTAGAACATGTGTGTTACACCTGTAGAACACGTGTTACACCTGTAGAACATGTGTGTTACATCTGTAGAACATGTGTGTTACACCTGTAGAACATGTGTGTTACACCTGTAGAACACGTGTGTTACACCTGTAGAACACGTGTGTTACACCTGTAGAACACGTGTGTTACACCTGTAGAACACGTGTGTTACACCTGTAGAACACGCGTGTTACACCTGTAGAACACGCGTGTTACACCTGTAGAACACGCGTGTTACACCTGTAGAACACGCGTGTGAGGTAGAAGCAGCTCTCTTCTCCTCTCCTCCTCTGTGGCTTCAGGCTCTTCTCCTCCTCCTCCTCTGTGGCTTCAGGCTCTTCTCCTCCTCCTCCTCTGTGGCTTCAGGCTCTTCTCCTCCTCCTCTCCTCCTCTGTGGCTTCAGGCTCTCCTCCTCCTCCTCTCCTCCTCTGTGGCTTCAGGCTCTCCTCCTCCTCCTCTCCTCCTCTGTGGCTTCAGGCTCTTCTCCTCCTCCTCCTCTCCTCCTCTGTGGCTTCAGGCTCTCCTCCTCCTCCTCTCCTCCTCTGTGGCTTCAGGCTCTTCTCCTCCTCCTCTCCTCTCCTCCTCTGTGGCTTCAGGCTCTTCTCCTCCTCCTCCTCCTCTCCTCCTCTGTGGCTTCAGGCTCTTCTCCTCCTCCTCTCTTCTCCTCCTGAGTCTTCACAGCTGCTTCATGTCTCAGAGAGAATCCACCTGATGAGTCTGAAGTCTGAGTCCAGATACACGATGTCTGCTCACTGAGGACATAGAACATGAAACATAGAACATGAAACATAGAACATAGAACATAGAACATGAAACATAGAACATAGAACATAGAACATGAAACATAGAACATGAAACATAGAACATGTAACATAGAACATAGAACATGAAACATAGAACATGTAACATAGAACATGTAACATAGACCATAGAACATGAAACATGTAACATAGAACATGTAACAGAACATGTAACATGAAACATAGAACATGTAACATAGAACATGGAGCAGCTTTGAAGTGACTCAGTAGGTGTGTGTTCTCTGTGTGTGTCTGTCGTTGGAGGATGAGATGTGTGTGTCCTCTCTTAAACGTGTCTGTGTGTGTGTGTGTGTGTGTGTCCTCTCTTAAACGTGTGTGTGTGTCTGTGTGTGTGTGTCCTCTCTTAAACGTGTGTCTCTGTGTGTGTGTGTGTCTCTGTGTGTGTGTGTCCTCTCTTAAACGTGTGTCACTGTGTGTGTGTCTCTGTGTGTGTGTGTGTGTCTCTGTGTGTGTGTGTCCTCTCTTAAACGTGTGTGTGTGTCTCTGTGTGTGTGTGTGTCTCTGTGTGTGTGTGTGTCCTCTCTTAACCTGTGTGTGTGTGTGTGTCTGTGTGTCTGTGTGTGTGTGTGTGTGTGTGTCTCTTTGTGTGTGTGTGTGTGTGTGTCTCTGTGTGTCTGTGTGTGTGTCTCTTTGTGTGTGTGTGTGTCTCTGTGTGTGTGTGTCCTCTCTTAACCTGTGTGTGTGTCTCTGTGTGTGTGTGTGTGTGTGTGTCCTCTCTTAAACGTGTGTGTGTGTCTCTGTGTGTGTGTGTGTCTCTGTGTGTGTCCTCTCTTAACCTGTGTGTGTGTGTGTGTCTGTGTGTCTGTGTGTGTGTGTCTCTGTGTGTGTGTGTCTCTGTGTGTGTCTCTGTGTGTCTGTGTGTGTGTGTCTCTTTGTGTGTGTGTGTGTGTCTCTGTGTGTGTGTGTCCTCTCTTAACCTGTGTGTGTGTCTCTGTGTGTGTGTGTGTGTGTCCTCTCTTAAACGTGTGTGTGTGTCTCTGTGTGTGTGTGTGTGTCCTCTCTTAACCTGTGTGTGTGTGTAGAGTAAGCACCAGAAGCACCAGGCCTTTGAGGCCGAGCTCCACGCCAACGCAGACCGGATCCGAGGCGTCATCGACACGGGGAACACGCTGATCCAGAGAGGAGCGTGTGCTGGCAGCGAGGACGCCGTCAAGGTCAGGCCACGGCCCCAAGGTCGCCCCGTGACCCCGTGACCTCACGACTGACCTCATGCCCTGTCCTGCTCCTCCTCCTGCTCCTCCTCAGGCGCGCCTCGGGGCCCTAGACGAGCAGTGGCAGTTCCTGGTCCACAAGTCTTCAGAGAAGAGCCACAAACTGAAGGAAGCCAACAAGCAGCAGAACTTCAACACCGGCATCAAGGACTTTGACTTCTGGCTGTCAGAGGTGGGTCACCAGAGACCACATGAGACCACATGAGACCACCAGACCAGGGACCACAAGACCAGAGCCCACCAGACCACAAGACCAGAGACCACAAGACCAGGGACCACAAGACCAGAGACCACAAGACCAGGGACCACAAGACCACAAGACCACAAGACCAGGGACCACAAGACCACAAGACCAGGGACCACAAGACCAGAGACCAGGGACCACAAGACCAGGGACCACAAGACCAGGGACCACAAGACCAGGGACCACAAGACCAGGGACCACAAGACCAGAGACCACAAGACCAGAGACCACAAGACCAGGGACCACAAGACCAGAGACTACAAGACCAGGGACCACAAGACCAGGGACCACAAGACCAGAGACCACAAGACCAGAGACCACAAGACCAGAGACCACAAGACCAGAGACCACAAGACCAGAGACCACAAGACCAGAGACCACAAGACCAGGGACCACAAGACCAGAGACCACAAGACCAGGGACCACAAGACCACAAGACCAGGGACCACAAGACCAGGGACCACAAGACCAGAGACCACAAGACCAGGGACCACAAGACCAGGGACCACAAGACCACCATCTCACAGGCGCCCCCCCCAGGTGGAGGCTCTGCTGGCCTCTGAGGACTACGGGAAGGACCTGGCCTCCGTCAACAACCTGCTGAAGAAGCACCAGCTGCTGGAGGCCGACGTCTCTGCTCACGAGGTGAGGAGGCGCAGCAGGAGGTCCTCGTTGGAGACCGCAGGACTCTGATCCACGAGGACCTCTTCTCCCGCAGGACCGGCTGAAGGACCTGAACGGCCAGGCCGACAGCCTGATGGCCGGCACCGCCGTGGACACGGCTCAGGTGAAGGTCAAGCGCGACGCCGTCAACGGGCGCTTCGCCAAGATCACCAGCATGGCGGCCGGGCGGCGGGCGCGGCTCAACGAGTCGCACCGGCTGCACCAGTTCTTCAGGGACCTGGACGACGAGGAGTCCTGGATCAAGTGAGCCCCGGTGACCTCGCGAGACCACGAGGATCTCTAGTGACCTCTAGTGTCCTCTAATGTCCTCTCGTGACCTCTAATGTCCTCTAGTGTCCTCTCGTGACCTCTAATGTCCTCTCGTGACCTCTAATGTCCTCTAGTGACCTATAATGACCTCTAGTGACCTCTAATGTCCTCTCGTGACCTCTAATGTCCTCTAGTGACCTCTAGTGTCCTCTAGTGACCGCTAGTGTCCTCTCGTGACCTCTAATGTCCTCTAGTGACCTCTAATGTCCTCTCGTGACCTCTAATGTCCTCTAGTGACCTCTAATGACCTCTAGTGTCCTCTAATGTCCTCTCGTGACCTCTAATGTCCTCTAGCGACCTCGTCCTCTTCCTCTCCTCAGGGAGAAGAAGCTGCTGGTGAGCTCGGAGGACTACGGCCGAGACCTGACCGGAGTCCAGAACCTGAGGAAGAAGCACAAGAGGCTGGAGGCGGAGCTAGGAGCTCATGAGCCCGCCATCCAGGTGAGTCCACGCCTCGTGAGGCCCTGAAGCTCCTCAGAGAGCCGTGTGTGGGTCCAGTATCTGGACCGTGATGCTGAGGAGTCGTCCTCACGGAGCTCCGCCCCCTGCAGGCGGTGCTGGACACGGGGAAGAAGCTCTCTGACGACAACACCATCGGCCAGGAGGAGATCCAGCAGAGGCTGGCCCAGTTTGTGGACCACTGGAAGGAACTCAAGGACCTGTCTGGAACCAGGTGAGCTAGCTGAGCCCCCCCAGGGCCCCCAGGGGCCCCCAGGACCAGGACCCCCATCTAAGCTTGTGTGTCTCTCAGGGGCCAGAGGCTGGAGGAGTCCCTGGAGTACCAGCAGTTTGTGGCCAACGTGGAAGAGGAGGAGGCGTGGATCAACGAGAAGCTGAACCTGGTGGGCAGCGAGGACTACGGGGACACGCTGGCCGCTGTGCAGGTAACGACACGCTGACGACACGCTAAGGACACGCTGACGACACGCTAAGGACACGCTGACGACACGCTAAGGACACACTGACGACACGCTGACGACACGCTAATGACATGCTGACGACACGCTGACGACACGCTAAGGACACACTGACGACACGCTAAGGACACGCTGACGACACGCTAATGACATGCTGACGACACGCTAAGGACACGCTGACGACACGCTAATGACACGCTGACGACACACTAATGACATGCTGACGACACGCTAAGGACACGCTGACGACACGCTAAGGACACGCTGACGACACGCTAAGGACACACTGACGACACGCTAAGGACACGCTGACGACACGCTAAGGACACGCTGACGACACGCTAAGGACACGCTGACGACACGCTAATGACACGCTGACGACAGCGACACGCTGGCGACACGCTGGCGACACGCTAAGGACACGCTGGCGACACGCTGAGGACACGCTGGCGACACGCTAATGACACGCTGGCGACACGGTAAGGACACGCTGTCGACACGCTAAGGACACGCTGACGACACGCTATGACACGCTGACGACACGCTAAGGACACGCTGGCGACACGCTAAGGACACGCTGACGACACGCTGACGACACGCTAAGGACACGCTGACGACACGCTGACGACACGCTAATGACACGCTGACGACACGCTAAGGACACGCTGACGACACGCTAATGACACGCTGACGACACGCTAAGGACACGCTGACGACACGCTAAGGACACGCTGACGACACGCTAATGACACGCTGACGACACGCTAAGGACACGCTGACGACACGCTGACGACACGCTAAGGACACGCTGACGACACGCTAAGGACACGCTGACGACACGCTAAGGACACGCTGACGACACGCTAAGGACACGCTGACGACACGCTAAGGACACGCTGACGACACGCTGACGACACGCTAAGGACACGCTGACGACACGCTGACGACACGCTAATGACACGCTGACGACACGCTAATGACACGCTGACGACACGCTAAGGACACGCTGACGACACGCTGACATGCTGGCGACACGCTGGCGACACGCTGACCGCTGACACGCAATGACACGCTGACGACACGCTAAGGACACGCTGACGACACGCTGACGACACGCTAATGACACGCTGACGACACGCTAATGACACGCTGACGACACGCTGACGACACTACGACACGCTGGCGACACGCTGACGACACGCTGGCGACACGCTAATGACACGCTGACGACACGCTGACACGCTGACGACACGCTAAGGACACGCTGGCGACACACGCTAAGGACACGCTGGCGACACACTAACGACACGCTAAGACACGCTGGCGACACGCTGGCGACACGCTGATGACACGCTGGCGACACGCTAATGACACGCTGGCGACACGCTAATGACACGCTGGCGACACGCTAAGGACACGCTGGCGACACGCTAAGGACACGCTGCGACGCTGACACGCTGACACGCTAAGAACACGCTGACGACACGCTGACGACACGCTAAGGACACGCTGACGACACGCTAAGGACACGCTGACGACACGCTAAGGACACGCTGACGACACGCTAAGGACACGCTGACGACACGCTGACGACACGCTGACATGCTGACACGCTAATGACACGCTGACGACACGCTAAGGACACGCTGACGACACGCTAAGGACACGCTGACGACACGCTGACGACACGCTAATGACACGCTGACGACACGCTAATGACACGCTGACGACACGCTGACACGCTGACGACACGCTAAGGACACGCTGACGACACGCTAATGACACGCTAACGACACGCTAATGACACGCTAACGACACGCTAATGACACGCTGACGACACGCTGACGACACGCTAAGGACACGCTGACGACACGCTAAGAACACGCTGACGACACGCTAAGGACACGCTGACGACACGCTAATGACACGCTGACGACACGCTAAAGACACGCTAATGACACGCTGACGACACGCTAAGGACACGCTGACGACACGCTAAGGACACACTGACGACACGCTAATGACACGCTGGCGACACGCTAAGACACGCTGGGACACGCTGACGACACGCTAAGGACACGCTGACGACACGCTAATGACACGCTGACGACACGCTGACGACACGCTGACGACACGCTAAGGACACGCTGACGACACGCTAATGACACGCTGACGACACGCTAATGACACGCTGACGACACGCTAAGAACACGCTGACGACACGCTGACGACACGCTAAGGACACGCTGACGACACGCTAAGGACACGCTGACGACACGCTAATGACACGCTAATGACACGCTGACGACACGCTAAGGACACGCTGACGACACGCTAAGGACACACTGACGACACGCTAATGACACGCTGACGACACGCTAAGGACACGCTGACGACACGCTAAGGACACGCTGACGACACGCTAAGGACACGCTGACGACACGCTAAGACACGCTGGCGACACGCTGGACACGTGACACGCTGGCGACACGCTAAGGACACGCTGACGACACGCAGGCGACACACTAATGACACGCTGACGACATGCTAATGACACGCTGGCGACACGCTAAGACACGCTGGCGACACGCTGGCGACACGCTAAGACACGCTGACGACGCCGCGCTAAGGACACGCTGGCGACACGCTGACACGCTAATGACACGCTGGCGACACGCTAATGACACGCTGGCGACACGCTAAGGACACGCTGGCGACGCTATGACACGCTGGCGACACGCTAATGACGCTGACGACGCTGGCGACACGCTAATGACACGCTGGCGACACGCTAATGACACGCTGGCGACACGCTGGACACGCTGGCGACACGCTGGCGACACGCTAAGGACACACTGACGACACGCTAATGACACGCTGACGACACGCTAAGGACACGCTGACGACACGCTAAGGACACGCTGACGACACGCTAAGGACACGCTGACGACACGCTAATGACACGCTGACGACACGCTAATGACACGCTAATGACACGCTGACGACACGCTAAGGACACGCTGACGACACGCTGACGACACGCTAATGACACGCTGACGACACGCTAATGACACGCTGACGACACGCTAAGGACACGCTGACGACACACTAATGACACGCTGACGACACGCTAAGGACACGCTGACGACACGCTAATGACACGCTGACGACACGCTAATGACACGCTGACGACACGCTAATGACACGCTGACGACACGCTAATGACACGCTGACGACACGCTAATGACACGCTGACGACACGCTAAGGACACGCTGACGACACGCTAAGGACACGCTGACGACACGCTAAGGACACGCTGACGACACGCTAATGACACGCTGACGACACGCTGACGACACGCTGACGACACACTGATATGCTGACGACACGCTAAGGACACGCTGACGACACCCTAATGACACGCTGACGACACGCTAATGACACGCTGACGACACGCTAAGACACGCTGACGACACGCTAAGGACACGCTGGCGACACGCTGACACGCTGACACGCTGGCGACACGCTGACACGCTGGCGACACGCTAAGACACGCTGGCGACACGCTAATGACACGCTGGCGACACGCTAAGACACGCTGGCGACACGCTAAGGACACGCTGGCGACACGCTAATGACACGCTGGCGACACGCTAAGACACGCTGACGACACGCTGGCGACACGCTACGACACGCTGACGACACGCTAAGACACGCTGGCGACACGCTGACACGCTGCGACACGCTGGCGACACGCTGACACGCTGGCGACACGCTAACGACACGCTAATGACACGCTGGCGACACGCTAATGACACGCTGGCGACACGCTAAGACACGCTGCGACACGCTGACACGCTGACACGCTGGCGACACGCTGGGACACGCTGACGACACGCTAATGACACGCTGACGACACACTAATGACACGCTGAGGACACGCTGACGATCGCTGACGACACGCTGACGACACGCTAAGGACACGCTGACGACACGCTAATGACACGCTGACGACATAATGACACGCTAAGGACACGCTGGCGACACGCTGGACACGCTGACGACACGCTAATGACACGCTGAACACGCTGGCGACACGCTGACGCATGACACGCTGGCGACACGCTGACGACACGCTGACGACACGCTAATGACACGCTGACGACACGCTACGACACGCTGGACACGCTGACGACACGCTGGCGACACGCTAAGACACGCTGACGACACGCTAAGGACACGCTGACGACACGCTAAGAACACGCTGACGACACGCTGACGACACGCTAAGGACACGCTGACGACACGCTAAGGACACGCTGACGACACGCTAATGACACGCTGACGACACGCTGACACGCTGACGACACGCTAAGGACACGCTGACGACACGCTAAGGACACGCTGACGACACGCTAATGACACGCTGACGACACGCTAAGGACACGCTGACGACACGCTAAGGACACGCTGACGACACGCTAAGAACACGCTGACGACACGCTAATGACACGCTGGCGACACGCTGACACGCTAATGACACGCGCGACACGCTAATGACACGCTGACACGCTGCGACACGCTGACGACACGCTTAATGACACGCTGGCGACACGCTAAGGACACGCTGGCGACACGCTAAGGACACGCTGGCGACACGCTAAGGACACGCTGGCGACACGCTAAGGACACGCTGGCGACACGCTAAGGACACGCTGACGACACGCTGGCGCAACCGCTGACACGCTGGCGACACGCTAAGGACACGCTGGCGACACGCTAAGGACGCTGGCGACACGCTAAGACACGCTGGCGACACGCTGGACACGCTGGCGACACGCTAAGGACACGCTGGCGACACGCTGCGACACGCTGGGACACGCTGGCGACACGCTGGACACGCTCACACGCTGACGACACGCTGACGACACGCTAACACGCTGACGACACGCTGGCGACACGCACCTCCTGGGACACGCTGACGACACGCTGAACGGGCGCACAACCGCTGACGACACGCTACCACCGCTGTGCGACACGCAACACGGCGACACGCTAAGGACACGCTGTGACACGCTATCCACACGCTGACCTCCAGACACGCACCACCTACACGCAAGATGGCGTCACGCTAAGCACACGGTGAGGACACGCTCCTCCACGCTCAAGGACACGCTGACGCACCTCCTATGCGCACGACACGCTGGATCGCACCACGCTGCACACGCTGGACACGCTCCTCACACGCACCTCAGCACACGCTCACACGCCTCCTCACACGCTCATCACGCACCTCCGCACGCTCGACGCACCTCCACACGCCTCCTCATCGCACCTCCTCACACGCACCTCCTCACCGCACCTCCTCTACGCACCTCCTCACACGCACCACCTCCGCACCACCTCGCACCACCTCACGCACCTCCACCTCATACGCACCTCCTCACACGCACCTCCTCGCACGCCCTCACACGCACCGCACCTCATCGCACCACCTCAGCACGCACCTCATACGCACCTCCTCCGCTCACACGCACCTCCTCGCACCTCCTCATCCTCCTCCTCACGCGCACCACCTCCTTCGCACCTCCTCACGCACCTCATCGCACCTCCTCATACGCACACCTCATACGCACCTCCTCATACGCACCTCCTCATACGCACCTCCTCATACGCACCACCTAATACGCACCTCCTCATACGCACCTCATACGCACCTCCTCATACGCACCTCCTCATACGCACCTCCTCATACGCACCACCTCATACGCACCACCTCAAACGCACCTGATACGCACCTCCTCATACGCTCATACGCACCTCATACGCACCTCATACGCACCTCCTCATACGCACCTCCTCATACGTTCCTCATACGCACCTCCTCATACGCACCTCATACGCACCTCCTCATACGTTCCTCATAGGCACCTCCTCATACGCACCTCATACGCACCACCTCATACGCACCTCATACGCACCTCCTCATACGCACCTCCTCATACGCACCTCATACGCACCTCCTCATACGCACCACCTCATACGCACCACCTCATACGCACCACCTCATACGCACCTCCTCATACGCACCTCCTCATACGCACCACCTCATACGCACCTCATACGCACCACCTCATACGCACCTCATACGCACCACCTCATACGCACCTCCTCATACGCACCTCCTCATACGCACCTCATACGCACCACCTCATACGCACCACCTCATACGCACCTCCTCATACGCACCTCCTCGCACCTCCTCCTCACACGCACCTCATCGCACCACCTCATACGCACCTCCTCATACGCACCTCCTCATACGCACCTCCTCATACGCACCTCATACGCACCTCCTCATACGCACCACCTCATACGCACCACCTCATACGCACCTCCTCATACGCACCTCCTCATACGCACCTCATACGCACCTCATACGCACCTCCTCATACACACCTCATACGCACCTCACCTCATACCTCACCTCACCTCCTCACACCTCACCTCCTCATACCTCACCTCACCTCCTCACACCTCTCCTCATACCTCACCTCCTCATACCTCACTTCCTCATACCTCACCTCACCTCCTCATCACTCCTCCTCATACTCACCTCCTCACCACCTCACCTCCTCACTCACCTCACCTCCTCTCACCTCACCTCCTCATACCTCAACTCCTCACCCTCCCTCCTCCTCACTTCCTCATACCTCACCTCACCTCCTCATACCTCAACTCCTCACACCTCACCTCCTCCCCCCCCCCCTCACCTCCTCCCCCTCCATGAAGGCTTGTGATGATGTCATCTCTGTGTTCAGGTGAGAAGGAGAACAGCCTGAAGACTGACGACTACGGCCGAGACCTGTCCTCCGTCCAGACCCTGCTCACCAAGCAGGTACCATGGGACTCTATTGTTACTCTAGTGATACTCTATTGATACCCTCTAGTGATACTCTATTGTTACTCTAGTGATACTCTATTGTTACTCTATTGATACCCTCTAGTGTTACTCTATTGTTACTCGAGTGATACTCTATTGTTACTCTATTGATACCCTCTAGTGTTACTCTATTGTTACTCTAGTGATACTCTAGTGTTACTCTAGTGATACTCTAGTGATACTCTAGTGTTACTCTAGTGATACTCTATTGTTACTCTAGTGATACTCTAGTGTTACTCTAGTGATACTCTATTGTTACTCTATTGATACCCTCTAGTGTTACTCTATTGTTACTCGAGTGATACTCTATTGTTACTCTAGTGATACTCTAGTGATACTCTATTGTTACTCTAGTGATACTCTATTGTTACTCTAGTGATACCCTCTAGTGTTACTCTGTTGTTGCTCGGTGATACTCTGTTGTTACTCTGTTGATACCCTCTGGTGTTACTCTGTGCTCTATTGTTACTCGGTGATGCTCTGTTGTTACTCTAGTGATACTCTGGTGATACTCTGGTGATGCTCTATTGTTACTCTAGTGATACTCTGTTACTCTGGTGATACTCTGGTGATGCTCTGGTGTTACTCTGGTGATGCTCTGGGTGATGCTCTGGTGATGCTCTGTGTTACTCTGGTGATGCTAGTGTTACTCTGGTGATGCTCTGTTGTTGCTCGGGTGATGCTCTATTGTTACTCTGGTGATCTGGTGTTACTCTGGTGATGCTCTGGTGTTACTCTGGTGATGCTCTGGTGTTGCTCTGGTGATGCTCTGGTGTTGCTCTGGTGATCGCTAGTGTTACTCTGGTGATGCTGGTGTTGCTCTGGTGATACTCTGGTGTTGCTCTGGTGATACTCTGGTGTTGCTCTGGTGATGCTCTGGTGTTGCTCTGGTGATGCTCTGGTGTTACTCTGGTGATGCTCTGGTGTTACTCTGGTGATGCTCTGGTGTTGCTCTGGTGATGCTCTGGTGTTACTCTGGTGATGCTCTGGTGTTACTCTGGTGATACTCTGGTGTTACTCTGGTGATGCTCTGGTGTTACTCTGGTGATACTCTGGTGTTACTCTGGTGATACTCTGGTGTCTGGTACTCTGGTGATACTCTAGTGTTACTCTGGTGATGCTCTGGTGATGCTCTGGTGTTACTCTGGTGATGCTCTGGTGTTGCTCTGGTGATACTCTGGTGATGCTCTGGTGATACTCTGGTGTTACTCTGGTGATGCTCTGGTGTTACTCTGGTGATGCTCTGGTGTTGCTCTGGTGATGCTCTGGTGTTACTCTGGTGATACTCTGGTGTTGCTCTGGTGATACTCTGGTGTTACTCTGGTGATACTCTGGTTACTCTGGTGATGCTCTGGTGTTACTCTGGTGATGCTCTGTGTTGCTCTAGTGATGCTCTATTGTTACTCTGGTGATGCTCTGGTGTTACTCTGGTGATACTCTGGTGTTACTCTGGTGATGCTCTGGTGTTACTCTGGTGATACTCTGGTGTTGCTCTGGTGATGCTCTGTTGTTGCTCTGGTGTACTCTGGTGATACTCTGTTGTTACTCTGGTGATGCTCTGGTGTTACTCTGGTGATGCTCTGGTGTTACTCTAGTGATACTCTATTGTTACTCTAGTGATACTCTAGTGTTACTCTAGTGATACTCTAGTGATACTCTGGTACTCTGGTGATGCTCTGGTGTTGCTCTGGTGATACTCTGGTGACTCTGGTGATACTCTGGTGTTACTCTAGTGATGCTCTAGTGTTACTCTGGTGATGCTCTATTGTTACTCGGTGATGCTCTGGTGTTACTCTGGTGATGCTCTGTTGTTACTCTGGTGATGCTCTAGTGTTACTCTGGTGATACTCTGTTGTTACTCTGGTGATGCTCTGTTGTTACTCTGGTGATGCTCTGGTGTTGCTCTGGTGTTACTCTGGTGATACTCTGTGTTACTCTGGTGATGCTCTGGTGATGCTCTGTTGTTACTCTGGTGATGCTCTGTTGTTACTCTGGTGATGCTCTGTTGTACTCTGGTGTTACTCTGGTGATACTCTGGTGATGCTCTGGTGTTACTCTGGTGATGCTCTGTTGTTACTCTGGTGATGCTCTGGTGTTACTCTGGTGATACTCTGGTGATGCTCTAGTGATACTCTGGTGATGCTCTGGTTGCTCTGGTGTTACTCTGGTGATGCTCTGTTGTTACTCTGGTGATGCTCTGGTGTTGCTCTGGTGATGCTCTATTGTTACTCTGGTGATGCTCTGGTGTTACTCTGGTGATGCTCTGGTGTTACTCTGGTGATGCTCTGGTGTTACTCTGGTGATGCTCTGTTGTTGCTCTGGTGTTACTCTGGTGATGCTCTGGTGTTGCTCTGGTGATGCTCTGGTGTTACTCTGGTGATGCTCTGTTGTTACTCTGGTGATGCTCTAGTGTTGCTCTGGTGATACTCTGGTGATGCTCTGTTGTTACTCTGGTGATGCTCTAGTGTTACTCTGGTGATGCTCTGGTGTTACTCTGGTGATACTCTGTGATGCTCTGGTGACTCTGGTGTTACTCTGGTGATGCTCTGTTGTTACTCTGGTGATGCTCTGTGTTACTCTGGTGTTACTCTAGTGATACTCTGGTGTTACTCTGTGATGCTCTATTGTTACTCTGGTGATGCTCTATTGTTACTCTAGTGTTACTCTAGTGATACTCTATTGTTACTCTAGTGATACGCTAGTGTTACTCTAGTGATACTCTAGTGTTACTCTAGTGATACTCTAGTGTTACTCTAGTGATACTCTAGTGTTACTCTAGTGATACTCTATTGTTACTCTAGTGATACTCTAGTGTTACTCTAGTGATACTCTAGTGTTACTCTAGTGATACTCTAGTGATACTCTATTGTTCTCTAGTGATACTCTATTGTTACTCTAGTGATACTCTAGTGTTACTCTAGTGTTACTCTAGTGATACTCTAGTGATACTCTAGTGTTACTCTAGTGTTACTCTAGTGATACTCTATTGTTACTCTGGTGATACTCTAGGTGATACTCTGGTGATACTCTGTTGTTACTCTGGTGATGCTCTGGTGTTACTCTGGTGCTCTATTGTTACTCTGGTGATGCTCTGTTGTTACTCTGGTGATACTCTGTTACTCTGGTGATGCTCTGGTGTTGCTCTGGTGATACTCTGTTGTTACTCTAGTGATACTCTGGTACTTGTTTACTCTGGTGATTGCTCTGGTGTACTCTGTGACTCTATTGTTACTCGTGACTCTGGTGACTACTCTGGTGATGCTCTGTTGTGTGACTCTCTGTGATACTCTGGTGCTCTATTGTTACTCTTGCTCTTGTTACTCTAGTGATGCTCTGGTGTTACTCTAGTGTGCTCTGTTGTTACTCTAGTGATGCTCTCTGTGACTCTGTGATACTCTGTGACTCTAGTGATACTCTAGTGTTGCTCTAGTGACTCTGTGTGATACTCTAGTGACTCTCTCTTGTGACTCTCTGTGTCTACTGTGACTCTGTGCCTCTCTTGTGACTCTAGTGATACTCTGTGTTACTCTACTGTGACTCTCTTGTGTTACTCTATTGTTACTCTACTGTGACTCTACTGTGATACTCTGTGTTGTGACTCTAGTGATACTCTTGTTACTCTAGTGATACTCTAGTGTTACTCTAGTGATACTCTAGTGTTATTCTAGTGATACTCTATTGTTACTCTAGTGATACTCTATTGTTACTCTACTGTGCCTCTCTTGTGACTCTCTTGTGACTCCACTGTGACTCCATTGTGCCTCTACTGTGACTCCACTGTGACTCTCTTGTGACTCCACTGTGACTCTCTTGTGACTCTACTGTGACTCTACTGTGACTCTACTGTGACTCTACTGTGACTCCATTGTGCCTCTACTGTGACTCTACTGTGACTCTACTGTGACTCCACTGTGACTCCATTGTGACTCTACTGTGACTCTACTGTGACTCCATTGTGCCTCTACTGTGCCTCTCTTGTGACTCTACTGTGACTCTACTGTGACTCTCTTGTGACTCTCTTGTGACTCTCTTGTGCCTCTACTGTGACTCTACTGTGCCTCTCTTGTGACTCTACTGTGCCTCTCTTGTGACTCTACTGTGACTCTACTGTGACTCTCTTGTGCCTCTACTGTGACTCTACTGTGACTCTACTGTGACTCCATTGTGCCTCCACTGTGCCTCCACTGTGACTCCACTGTGCCTCCACTGTGCCTCCACTGTGACTCCACTGTGACTCCACTGTGCCTCCACTGTGCCTCCACTGTGACTCCATTGTGCCTCTACTGTGCCTCCACTGTGACTCTACTGTGACTCTACTGTGACTCCACTGTGACTCCATTGTGCCTCTACTGTGACTCCACTGTGCCTCTACTGTGACTCCATTGTGACTCCACTGTGCCTCTACTGTGACTCTACTGTGACTCCACTGTGACTCCATTGTGCCTCTACTGTGACTCCATTGTGCCTCTACTGTGACTCTACTGTGACTCCACTGTGCCTCTCTTGTGCCTCTACTGTGACTCCATTGTGACTCCACTGTGACTCCATTGTGCCTCTACTGTGCCTCTACTGTGACTCTACTGTGACTCCACTGTGCCTCCACTGTGCCTCTACTGTGACTCTACTGTGACTCTGCGTCCCCAGGAGACGTTTGACGCGGGGCTGCAGGCCTTCCAGCAGGAGGGCATCAGCAGCATCACGGCGCTGCAGGACCAGCTGCTGGCAGCGCAGCACGTGCAGCAGCGCGCGCTGCAGGAGCGCCACGCCGCGCTGCTGCAGCGCTGGAGGCAGCTGCTGGGCGACTCGGCCGCCCGCAGGGAGCGGCTGCTGCAGGCGCAGGAGCACTTCAGGAAGGTGGGTCCCTGGGGGCCGGGGGCCGCGGTGGGCCGGTCTGACTCTGAGGGTGTGGCTCCCAGGTGGAGGACTTGTTCCTGACCTTCGCCAAGAAGGCGTCGGCCTTCAACAGCTGGTTCGAGAACGCGGAGGAGGACCTGACGGACCCGGTGCGCTGCAACTCGCTGGAGGAGATCCGGGCCCTGCGCGAGGCCCACGAGGCCTTCAGGGCCTCGCTGAGCTCGGCGCAGGCCGACTTCGGCCAGCTGGCCGAGCTGGACCGGCAGATCAAGAGCTACCAGGTGGCCTCCAACCCCTACACCTGGTTCACCATGGAGGCGCTGGAGGAGACCTGGAGGAACCTGCAGAAGATCATCAAGGTGACCCTCGTCTTCCTCACGCCACCAACTCTGGACTCCTGGTCCTGGTCCTGGTCCTGGTCCTGGTCCTGTGCTGCTTCTTTCAAAGAGCTGAACCCTTCCTTCCTGACTGAAGCTCAAAGTGTCAGGAGATGAAACACGGAGGATTAGGGGAGTCGTTCATGTTGTCATATGACTATGAATAAGTCCTCTTTGTCTCCTCCTCCTCCTGTGTCCTCCTGTCTCCTCCTCTTGTGTCCTCCTCCTCCTCCTCCCGTCTCCTCCTCCTCCTCCTGTCTCAGGAGCGAGAGCTGGAGCTGCAGAAGGAGCAACGACGACAAGAGGAGAACGACAAGCTGCGCCAGGAGTTCGCTCAGCACGCCAACGCCTTCCACCAATGGCTGCAGGAGACACGGTGAGGCTCCGGCTGCACGTTGTTGTTGTTGTTGTTGTTGACCTGTTGTTTCTCTCCCTCCTCTTGGCTCCTCCCCCTTGCTGCTCATCAGGACGTATCTTCTGGACGGGTGAATATCACTTTTCTCTTTGTTGTTGTTGTGAATCTTTAGTCTCTGGTGTCGAGTCTTCAGCGTCTAGAGGACGGAGAACACGCGTGTTCCTCGCGTGTTCCTCTCGTGTTCCTCGCGTGTTCCTCTCGTGTTCCTCGCGTGTTCCTCTCGTGTTCCTCACGTGTTCATCGCGTGTTCCTCTCGTGTTCCTCGCGTGTTCCTCGCGTGTTCATCGCGTGTTCCTCGCGTGTTCATCGCGTGTTCCTCGCCTGTTCCTCACGTGTTCCTCACGTGTTCCTCGCGTGTTCATCGCCTGTTCCTCACGTGTTCCTCACGTGTTCCTCGCGTGTTCATCGCGTGTTCATCGCCTGTTCCTCGCGTGTTCCTCTCGTGTTCCTCGCGTGTTCATCGCGTGTTCCTCGCGTGTTCCTCGCGTGTTCCTCAGGCCGGTGGTTCCTCTAACTGTTCTCTCTCCTCAGGTCGTGTATGGTGGAAGAATCTGGAACCCTGGAGTCTCAGCTGGAGGCCACCAAGGTAAAGACCTCCTGGGCCGAGTTCACCTGGTGCTGACCTGAAGGTCTGGACCAGGTGAGGCTAACGGGGACTCTCTCTCTCTCTCTCTCTCTCTCTCTGTCCCTCTCTCTATCTCCCTCTCTCTCCCCCCTCCCTCTCTCTGTCTCTCCCTCTCTCTCTCTCCCCTCCCCCCCTCCCCCCCCAGCGTAAGCACCAGGAGATCCGCGCCATGCGCAGCCAGCTGAAGCGGATCGAGGACCTGGGGGCCGCCATGGAGGAGGCCCTGATCCTGGACAACAAGTACACGGAGCACAGCACGGTGGGCCTGGCGCAGCAGTGGGACCAGCTGGACCAGCTGGGCATGAGGATGCAGCACAACCTGGAGCAGCAGATCCAGGCCCGGTACACGCCACGCACACGCCAAGCACACGCCATGCACACGCCATGCACACGCAGCCCCCGCGTGCTGCTTGACGCTCCTCTCTCCTCCTCAGGAACACGACTGGAGTGACGGAGGAGGCGCTGAAGGAGTTCAGCATGATGTTCAAGTGAGTGACTCCACCAGGAGCTGCTGCCTCCGCGTTCTCATGTTCTCATGTTCCTGATGTTCTCCCCGTGTTCTCATGTTCTCCCTGTGTTCCTGATGTTCTCCCCGTGTTCTCATGTTCTCCCTGTGTTCCTGATGTTCTCCCCGTGTTCTCCCTGTGTTCCTGATGTTCTCCCCGTGTTCTCATGTTCTCCCTGTGTTCCTGATGTTCTCCCCGTGTTCTCCCTGTGTTCCTGATGTTCTCCCTGTGTTCCTGATGTTCTCCCGTGTTCCTGATGTTCTCCCCGTGTTCTCCCTGTGTTCCTGATGTTCTCCCGTGTTCCTGATGTTCTCCCCGTGTTCCTGATGTTCTCCCGTGTTCTCCGTGCTCTCCGTGCTCCAGGCACTTTGACAAGGAGAAGTCTGGCCGTCTGAACCACCAGGAGTTCAAGTCGTGTCTGCGCTCTCTGGGCTACGACCTGCCGATGGTGGAGGAGGGAGAACCCGACCCAGAGTTCGAGGCCATCCTGGACACCGTGGACCCCAACAGGTGCGCTGCCGCGTGTTCCTCTGACGGCGTGTCGGTTCTGACGGGTTCTCTGCTGACGGGTTCTCTCCTCAGGGACGGGAACGTGTCGCTGCAGGAGTACATGGCCTTCATGATCAGCCGCGAGACGGAGAACGTGAAGTCCAGCGAGGAGATCGAGAGCGCCTTCAGAGCCCTGAGCGCGGAGAACAAGCCCTACGTCACCAAGGAGGATCTCTACCAGGTGGGCTCCGGTCCAGGACCAGGACCAGGACCAGGACCAGGACCCGGTGTGCGTGGGTCTGACTGTGCTTCTCCCTTCCAGAACCTGAGCCGGGAGCAGGCGGACTACTGCCTGTCCCACATGAAGCCGTTCCTGGACGGGAAGGGCCGCGAGCTGCCGGCCGCCTTCGACTTCGTGGAGTTCACTCGCTCGCTGTTCGTCAACTGACCCTCGCCCCGGGGACCAATCGGGACGCGGCGCGCACGCACACACACACGCAGCTCACGTGCATGACAAGGCAATAACAAGTATTTATGTGGCTTCTAACCGCTCTGTGCTTCATGTTTCACGCTTTAAGAACTAATAAACGCTACTGATTACAACTGGACACACGGCTCGCTTTATTATTCACTACGGGAGCACCGATTGGCTCTCTGCTCCCGCCGGACAGTCACTCTGACGCCTGATTGGCTATCTGCTCCAGCCGGCCGCTCTCTCTCGGGTTCTGCTCCGTCAGCTCGTGGCTCAGCTGCCAGACGCAGACGGTTCCGTCGGTTCTCCCCGCGGCCAGCAGCCGGTGGTTCTGAGGGTTGAAGGCCAAGCAGGTAGCAGCTTGGTTGGCTCCGCCCATCTCCATGTTGGCTCCTCCCATCTCCAGGGTGGCTACTGGTCTCTGGGACCCGCGGCCCAGGTCGAACACCTGGACCTCACCTGGGACAGAACAAGGATTCAAATGTGCTGACGGATATGCAAATGAGATGCAAATCCAGCTACACGCACATACACACATACGCACACACACATACACGCGCACACACACACACACGCACACACACACATATGCACACACACACACGCACACACACGCACACACACACACACGCGCACAAACACACACACGCGCACCTTGTCCGGTGGCAGCAGCGAGGACCAGCGGCCTGCTGGGCGACCACTGCACCTGGAAGCCGTAGCGGTCCGAGAGCCGGATGGAGGTCAGCGGCTCGGCCTGCAGCAGCGAGTGAAGGTGGAGCAGACCGTCGGCCCCCGTGCTCACAAACAGGTTCCTGGAGACCACGAGACCCCATGAGGACCTCATGAGGGCCACAGGACCCCATGAGGGCCACAGGACCCCATGAGGGCCACAAGACCCCATGAGGACCCCATGAGGACCACAAGACCCCATGAGGACCACAAGACCCCATGAGGACCACAAGACCCCATGAGGACCAGACCCATGAGGGCCACAAGACCCCATGAGGACCCCATGAGGGCCACAGGACCCCATGAGG
>NC_079402.1:457775-485275 GCF_029220125.1 Pseudoliparis swirei | reverse complement strand
CTACTGGCTGACTCTGGTCCTCCCAGTCCACCTGGAACCCGTCGAAGGCGTGGCTCCTGGCGTTGGAGACCAGCTCCCTGATGACCGCGCCCTCAACGCGCTGCAGGAAGTCCTTCAGGCCGGGCGGGTCCGGCTCCTCGTGGCTCTGCTGGAGGAGCTGCTCTTGTGGTTCTGGTTCCGTTTGGGTCCAGCCGATGGTGGCCGATAGAGTCTGGATCTCGGCCTCGGCGCGGTGCACAGCTCTGGTCTGGCAGCCTCTCTGAGCACCAGCACATAAAAACATCTATTGTGCTGTACTGACGTCAGTTAGGAGTTCGACATTATGAAGACTTACGGAGGTCCAATAGTGACACACTCAGTATTATACACGTATAAGTTGTAGGTTTTGAGTGTAACTGTAAAATGTGTCATTCTTGAACAGATAAGGGTTTACGAGTATTAATAAGTAGATGAATGCATGTATTCAGAAGGTATTTGGCTAAAGCAGCAGCCTGATACGGCGGTCCCTTCTGGTTGTTAGATGTCCGTGCAACACCTGAACGTATCAAGTCAACATAGTAAACAACAGACACGGAGCTGCTCACGTACCGACTCCCGCGCCGCCTGCCGCGCGGCCCTCCACAGAGACCCGGGCCCCACCGGGTCCAGGACTTCATCGGTAAACATGACCGGGTCTAGAATGGACAGGGACTACCGGAAGTAGCGGCCACCGCATCCAGACCACTTTGACACTATCGTTACCGGGAGGCACTTCCCGACAGATGACGTTAACCCGGTCCGCTAGAGAACACTATCCGGGCCGGTAGCTAACGTTAGCCCGGCCCGCTAATAAACGTTAGCCCGGCCCGCTAGCTGAAGTTAGCCCGGTTCAACTACCGACATTAACCCGGTCCAACAGTTAACGTTACTTTTGTTCCTGAATGTTTAACACGCTGGGGCCATTTTCCTCAAAGCTAGCGTTACCATGGTTACAGAGGCACCAGAGCCTCGTTCAAGATGACAGACACCGGAAGTCACAGAAACAGTGACTTCCGGTTAGACAAGAAGGCTAATCTCCATACGGACTGATGGACTTTGAGGCGCGCTCCCGCTAACTCCGTGCGGGTTTCGGGCTGTCCGCGTGCACGTCCTCCGGGCCGCGTTCAGGTGTCGATGGGCCCGCAGCAGCTCCAGGGGACAGACCCCAGCAGGAGGGCCGAGCCGCCATGACGTCATCACGTGAACCTGCGCGTGAAGGCTGATGACGTAGGAGTCACCACCAGGACCCACGTGCAGCGGCTTCATGTGTTCATGTGCCTGCGCGTGCACGTCAGTGGTCCGCAGGGCAGAACTTTAACGGACATCGTGTATGAGCAGTATTATTTATAAAGATGATCATTAAGAAATATTAAAATACTAAATAATTAGCTCCCATAGCAGACGCATTTATATATAATATATATGCAATACATACACACACACAGTAACTTGTCAGGGCCAAAAGCTCAACCCTCAGCAGTGATCTGTAGGTTGTGAAGAACAAAGCCAGTCATCAAACTTCATGTATTTATTGTAACAAAGCAACTGGTACACTGAATGTAACTCGGCAGGTTTCCAGAGGAACAGAAACACTGCAGACCCGTTGTTCCCTCCCATCTCAAAAGGTTAGGCCAAGCTCTAAATTAGATCTTTTAGGTTGTTTCTATAAAAAAAATGTACATTTCAAACCTTGTTGTGTCCATTAGAATGTTTAACAGAAGTCCAGATTGTGTTGAAGCCCCGCCCCTTTAAACCTACAAACCCAGAACAGCTGCTGCTTCGGTTCCACTGCAGGAAGCCCTCACCCCCCATGGCCATCACCCCCCATGCATGTACACACATCCCATAGGTAGAGAGATATATATAGATATATCTCTAGATCTATAGATCTATATGCTGGCTCCGGATGCTTTGACCAACTGACATATTTTACAGACTTCAGGATGACGTGAAGAACAACGGCGGTGAGACCCGATGTCGACCTGCTGAGTGGAGCAGGTCGACATCGGGGGATGGGCGTGGCTACAGAGGACCGACGGCACAGCGGCAGTTTGTTTAGCCCCTCCCCCAACAACATGTGGCCCCTCCCCCTCAGCATGTTGCTCTGGGCCGATGACATCACAGGAGCTTCAGTCGTCCTCCCCGTCCTCCTGGAAGAAGAGAAGGGTTACTCTGGTCCTCCAGGCACACGGCCAGACACCTGATCCAGCATCCGCACCTCTCCGTCCTCCTCATCGTCCTCTTCCTCATCCTCATCAATATCTTCAAGTCCCTCCTCTTCGTCGTCATCATCGCCATCCCCTTCCTCATCCTCCATGTCAGGGACCTGAGGATCATTCAGATATTACCCACCTGGTCCTGGTTTATGAAGCATGACCCCCCAGACCAGGACCCCACACGAGAGAACCAGACCAGGACCCCACACGAGAGAACCAGACCAGGACCCCACACGAGAGAACCAGACCAGGACCCCACACTAGAGAACCAGACCAGGACCCCACACTAGAGAACCAGACCAGGACCCCACACGAGAGAACCAGACCAGGACCCCACACGAGAGAACCAGACCAGGACCCCACACTAGAGAACCAGACCAGGACCCCACACTAGAGAACCAGACCAGGACCCCACACTAGAGAACCAGACCAGGACCCCACAGAGAACCAGACCAGGACCCCACAGAGAACCAGACCAGGACCCCACACAGAGAACCAGACCAGGACCCCACTAGAGAACCAGACCAGGACCCCACACGAGAGAACCAGACCAGGACCCCACACTAGAGAACCAGACCAGGACCCCACATGAGAGAACCAGACCAGGACCCCACACTAGAGAACCAGACCAGGACCCCACACGAGAGAACCAGACCAGGACCCCACACGAGAGAACCAGACCAGGACCCCACACTAGAGAACCAGACCAGGACCCCACACGAGAGAACCAGACCAGGACCCCACACGAGAACCAGACCCACGAGAGAACCAGACCAGGACCCCACACAGAGAACCAGACCAGGACCCCACGAGAGAACCAGACCAGGACCCCACACTAGAGAACCAGACCAGGACCCCACACTAGAGAACCAGACCAGGACCCCACAGAGAGAACCAGACCAGGACCCCACACTAGAGAACCAGACCAGGACCCCACACAGAGAACCAGACCAGGACCCCACACTAGAGAACCAGACCAGGACCCCACTAGAGAACCAGACCAGGACCCCACACTAGAGAACCAGACCAGGACCCCACAGAGAGAACCAGACCAGGACCCACACGAGAACCAGACCAGGACCCCACAGAGAACCAGACCAGGACCCCACACGAGAGAACCAGACCAGGACCCCACGAGAGAACCAGACCAGGACCCCACACTAGAGAACCAGACCAGGACCCCACACGAGAACCAGACCAGACCCCACCAGAGAACCAGACCAGGACCCCACTAGAGAACCAGACCAGGACCCCACACTGAGAGAACCAGACCAGGACCCCACACTAGAGAACCAGACCAGGACCCCACAGAGAACCAGACCAGGACCCCACGAGAGAACCAGACCAGGACCCCACACTAGAGAACCAGACCAGGACCCCACACTAGAGAACCAGACCAGGACCCCACACGAGAGAACCAGACCAGGACCCCACACTAGAGAACCAGACCAGGACCCCACATGAGAGAACCAGACCAGGACCCCACACGAGAGAACCAGACCAGGACCCCACTAGAGAACCAGACCAGGACCCCACACTAGAGAACCAGACCAGGACCCCACACTAGAGAACCAGACCAGGACCCCACACGAGAGAACCAGACCAGGACCCCACACGAGAGAACCAGACCAGGACCCCACACTAGAGAACCAGACCAGGACCCCACACTAGAGAACCAGACCAGGACCCCACACTAGAGAACCAGACCAGGACCCCACACTAGAGAACCAGACCAGGACCCCACACTAGAGAACCAGACCAGGACCCCACACTAGAGAACCAGACCAGGACCCCACAGAGAACAGACCAGGACCCCACTAGAGAACCAGACCAGGACCCCACACTAGAGAACCAGACCAGGACCCCACACTAGAGAACCAGACCAGGACCCCACTAGAGAACCAGACCAGGACCCCACACTAGAGAACCAGACCAGGACCCCACACGAGAGAACCAGACCAGTACCCCACACTAGAGAACCAGACCAGGACCCCACACGAGAGAACCAGACCAGGACCCCACACTAGAGAACCAGACAGGACCCGAGAGAACCAGACCAGGACCCCACACTAGAGAACCAGACCAGGACCCCACACTAGAGAACCAGACCAGGACCCCACTAGAGAACCAGACCAGGACCCCACACTAGAGAACCAGACCAGGACCCCACACGAGAGAACCAGACCAGGACCCCACACTAGAGAACCAGACCAGGACCCCACACGAGAGAACCAGACCAGTACCCCACACTAGAGAACCAGACCAGTACCCCACACTAGAGAACCAGACCAGGACCCCACACTAGAGAACCAGACCAGGACCCCACACTAGAGAACCAGACCAGGACCCCACACTAGAGAACCAGACCAGGACCCCACACGAGAACCAGACCAGTACCCCACACTAGAGAACCAGACCAGGACCCCACACTAGAGAACCAGACCAGGACCCCACACTAGAGAACCAGACCAGGACCCCACACGAGAGAACCAGACCAGTACCCCACACTAGAGAACCAGACCAGGACCCCACACTAGAGAACCAGACCAGTACCCCACACGAGAGAACCAGACCAGTACCCCACACTAGAGAACCAGACCAGGACCCCACACTAGAGAACCAGACCAGGACCCCACACTAGAGAACCAGACCAGGACCCCACACTAGAGAACCAGACCAGGACCCCACACGAGAGAACCAGACCAGTACCCCACACTAGAGAACCAGACCAGGACCCCACACTAGAGAACCAGACCAGGACCCCACACGAGAGAACCAGACCAGTACCCCACACTAGAGAACCAGACCAGGACCCCACACGAGAGAACCAGACCAGTACCCCACACGAGAGAACCAGACCAGGACCCCACACTAGAGAACCAGACCAGTACCCCACACGAGAGAACCAGACCAGTACCCCACACTAGAGAACCAGACCAGGACCCCACACGAGAGAACCAGACCAGTACCCACACTAGAGAACCAGACCAGGACCCCACACTAGAGAACCAGACCAGGACCCACACAGAGAACCAGACCAGTACCCCACACTAGAGAACCAGACCAGGACCCCACACTAGAGAACCAGACCAGGACCCCACACAGAGAACCAGACCAGTACCCCACACTAGAGAACCAGACCAGGACCCCACACTAGAGAACCAGACCAGGACCCCACAGAGAACCAGACCAGGACCCCACACTAGAGAACCAGACCAGTACCCCACACGAGAGAACCAGACCAGTACCCCACACGAGAGAACCAGACCAGTACCCCACACGAGAGAACCAGACCAGACCCACACGAGAGAACCAGACCAGGACCCCACACGAGAGAACCAGACCAGTACCCCACACGAGAGAACCAGACCAGTACCCCACACTAGAGAACCAGACCAGGACCCCACACTAGAGAACCAGACCAGGACCCCACACTAGAGAACCAGACCAGGACCCCACACTAGAGAACCAGACCAGTACCCCACACTAGAGAACCAGACCAGGACCCCACACTAGAGAACCAGACCAGGACCCCACACTAGAGAACCAGACCAGTACCCCACACGAGAGAACCAGACCAGGACCCCACACTAGAGAACCAGACCAGGACCCCACACTAGAGAACCAGACCAGTACCCCACACTAGAGAACCAGACCAGGACCCCACACGAGAGAACCAGACCAGGACCCCACACTAGAGAACCAGACCAGGACCCCACACGAGAGAACCAGACCAGGACCCCACACGAGAGAACCAGACCAGGACCCCACACTAGAGAACCAGACCAGGACCCCACACGAGAGAACCAGACCAGGACCCCACACTAGAGAACCAGACCAGTACCCCACACTAGAGAACCAGACCAGGACCCCACAGAGAACCAGACCAGTACCCACACAGAGAACCAGACCAGTACCCCACACGAGAGAACCAGACCAGTACCCCACACTAGAGAACCAGACCAGTACCCCACACGAGAGAACCAGACCAGTACCCCACACTAGAGAACCAGACCAGTACCCCACACGAGAGAACCAGACCAGTACCCCACACTAGAGAACCAGACCAGGACCCCACTAGAGAACCAGACCAGTACCCCACACAGAGAACCAGACCAGTACCCCACACTAGAGAACCAGACCAGGACCCCACACAGAGAACCAGACCAGTACCCCACACTAGAGAACCAGACCAGGACCCCACACGAGAGAACCAGACCAGTACCCACACTAGAGAACCAGACCAGGACCCCACGAGAGAACCAGACCAGGACCCACACTAGAGAACCAGACCAGGACCCCACACTAGAGAACCAGACCAGGACCCCACACTAGAGAACCAGACCAGGACCCCACACTAGAGAACCAGACCAGGACCCCACACGAGAGAACCAGACCAGGACCCCACACGAGAGAACCAGACCAGGACCCCACACTAGAGAACCAGACCAGGACCCCACACGAGAGAACCAGACCAGTACCCCACACTAGAGAACCAGACCAGTACCCCACACTAGAGAACCAGACCAGTACCCCACACGAGAGAACCAGACCAGTACCCCACACTAGAGAACCAGACCAGGACCCCACACGAGAGAACCAGACCAGTACCCCACACTAGAGAACCAGACCAGGACCCCACACTAGAGAACCAGACCAGGACCCCACACGAGAGAACCAGACCAGTACCCCACACTAGAGAACCAGACCAGGACCCCACACGAGAGAACCAGACCAGTACCCCACACGAGAGAACCAGACCAGGACCCCACACTAGAGAACCAGACCAGGACCCCACACTAGAGAACCAGACCAGTACCCCACACGAGAGAACCAGACCAGGACCCCACACTAGAGAACCAGACCAGGACCCCACACGAGAGAACCAGACCAGTACCCCACACTAGAGAACCAGACCAGGACCCCACACGAGAACCAGACCAGTACCCCACACTAGAGAACCAGACCAGGACCCCACACTAGAGAACCAGACCAGGACCCCACACTAGAGAACCAGACCAGTACCCCACACGAGAGAACCAGACCAGGACCCCACACTAGAGAACCAGACCAGTACCCCACACTAGAGAACCAGACCAGGACCCCACACTAGAGAACCAGACCAGGACCCCACACTAGAGAACCAGACCAGGACCCCACACTAGAGAACCAGACCAGGACCCCACACTAGAGAACCAGACCAGTACCCCACACTAGAGAACCAGACCAGGACCCCACACTAGAGAACCAGACCAGTACCCCACACGAGAACAGACCAGGACCCACTAGAGAACCAGACCAGGACCCCACACTAGAGAACCAGACCAGGAACCCACACGAGAGAACCAGACCAGGACCCCACACTAGAGAACCAGACCAGGACCCCACACGAGAGAACCAGACCAGTACCCCACACTAGAGAACCAGACCAGTACCCCACCTAGAGAACCAGACCAGTACCCCACACTAGAGAACCAGACCAGTACCCCACACTAGAGAACCAGACCAGGACCCCACACTAGAGAACCAGACCAGTACCCCACACTAGAGAACCAGACCAGGACCCCACACTAGAGAACCAGACCAGGACCCCACACTAGAGAACCAGACCAGGACCCCACACTAGAGAACCAGACCAGGACCCCACACTAGAGAACCAGACCAGGACCCCACACTAGAGAACCAGACCAGGACCCCACACTAGAGAACCAGACCAGGACCCCACACTAGAGAACCAGACCAGGACCCACACTAGAGAACCAGACCAGGACCCCACACTAGAGAACCAGACCAGACCCCACACTAGAGAACCAGACCAGGACCCACACTAGAGAACCAGACCAGGACCCCACACTAGAGAACCAGACCAGTACCCCACACTAGAGAACCAGACCAGGACCCCACACTAGAGAACCAGACCAGGACCCCACACTAGAGAACCAGACCAGGACCCCACACTAGAGAACCAGACCAGGACCCCACACTAGAGAACCAGACCAGGACCCCACACTAGAGAACCAGACCAGGACCCCACACTAGAGAACCAGACCAGGACCCCACACTAGAGAACCAGACCAGGACCCCACACTAGAGAACCAGACCAGGACCCCACACTAGAGAACCAGACCAGGACCCCACACTAGAGAACCAGACCAGGACCCCACAGAGAACCAGACCAGGACCCCACACTAGAGAACCAGACCAGTACCCCACACTAGAGAACCAGACCAGTACCCCACACTAGAGAACCAGACCAGTACCCCACACTAGAGAACCAGACCAGGACCCCACACTAGAGAACCAGACCAGGACCCCACTAGAGAACCAGACCAGGACCCCACACTAGAGAACCAGACCAGGACCCACACTAGAGAACCAGACCAGGACCCCACACTAGAGAACCAGACCAGGACCCCACACTAGAGAACCAGACCAGTACCCCACACTAGAGAACCAGACCAGGACCCCACACTAGAGAACCAGACCAGGACCCCACACTAGAGAACCAGACCAGGACCCCACACTAGAGAACCAGACCAGGACCCCACACTAGAGAACCAGACCAGGACCCCACACTAGAGAACCAGACCAGGACCCACACTAGAGAACCAGACCAGGACCCACACTAGAGAACCAGACCAGGACCCCACACTAGAGAACCAGACCAGGACCCCACACTAGAGAACCAGACCAGGACCCCACACTAGAGAACCAGACCAGGACCCCACACTAGAGAACCAGACCAGGACCCCACACTAGAGAACCAGACCAGGACCCCACACTAGAGAACCAGACCAGTACCCCACACTAGAGAACCAGACCAGGACCCCACACTAGAGAACCAGACCAGTACCCCACACTAGAGAACCAGACCAGGACCCCACACTAGAGAACCAGACCAGGACCCCACACTAGAGAACCAGACCAGTACCCCACACTAGAGAACCAGACCAGTACCCCACACTAGAGAACCAGACCAGGACCCCACTAGAGAACCAGACCAGGACCCCACACTAGAGAACCAGACCAGGACCCCACACTAGAGAACCAGACCAGGACCCCACACTAGAGAACCAGACCAGTACCCCACACTAGAGAACCAGACCAGGACCCCACACTAGAGAACCAGACCAGGACCCCACACTAGAGAACCAGACCTGTACCGTGCTCAGCCTGTGCTAACCCCCGTGCGACGGGCCTTCAGGCCACGCCCCCAGCCCACCAGGTAGTACTGCAGCGGGTTGGGCCAGATGTCGTCCTTGACGACCTCTCCCAGCTCGTCGGCGCCTGCGTCGGAGTGGTCGGTGAACCAGGTGAAGAAGCTCTCCGGCTCCTCGTGCTGACGCTTCTTCCCGGCCTTGTTGGGCGTCGGGCCCGTCCGCTTCGTCAGGTCCTGAAAGGCATGGAGATGAGATGAGGCCCGAGGCGACTCCGGGATGAAGAGTCGGACAGATGGAAACAAACCTTTCCAGCCTTCCATTTGATTTCCGTGGATTTGGAAACCGGGTCTCCGCTCTCATTGACGTTGAACTCCTTGGAGAGGGCTTTGTTCTCAAAGTACGGGTTCTCGTCAAAATACTACAGGAGAGAAGACGTGTCTGAGTGAGTGCATGTTATTCATTACCACGTGCCGAGTGACGCTGGGAACTCACAAAATCTATTCTATATCCAGACTTGATGTCCTCAAACTCTGTGACCTCCACCCTCGACAGGTAGTGAAGGGCCTCCTCGTCCTCCTCCCCCAGGAGAGCTGAAACTACAAACAGGCGCCGTTAGCCGCCAGTCGAGTCAGCGTGTCCACGTTCAATGAGACGATCACGTCGTTTACCTTGTGGATGGTTGACGAAGGTGGTGACCCAGAAGTTTGGGATCTTGGCGATGAGCTCTGATCGTTTCTGGAAGAAGGGCTGGCGGAGTTTGTTGTACTTCTGCTCTACTTTTAAAATCTCTTCGCTCGCCTGTTCGTTCAGTCTGGAGGAGAACCAGAATGTTGAGAAGTTCCTCTGTGCATCTTCCATTACACACACATATATATATACACACACACACACACACACACACACACACAGAGTCTCCGTTACCTGTCGATCTCATTCTGGACTTCGTCGATGTGTTCGATGGCCTCCTGCTGATCTTTCTCTGAAAGGAGCAGAAACACTTTTCAACTCGAGGTTCAGACTCTTATTTTCAGCAGGTCTCATTTTCCAGTGTCAAGATGCAACGCCTGAGAATTCAACACACAGTCATCTTCTGGAACTCAAGAAACACAGGAAGACGTTCAATGAGTGATCACACACAGATCTGTGTGTGTGTGTGTGTGTGTGTGTATGTAAGTGTGTGTGTGTGTGTGTGTGTCCATGGCAGACAGACCCTCCCCTTTGGAGCAGGTAAAGGTGCCTGGTTTGAATGAAGCTGCTACCAAGAGCATCACGATGAGCGTGTGAGGGAACAGCACCACGTGAGGGAACAGCACCACGGTGAGGGAACAGCACCACGGTGAGGGAACAGCACCACGGTGAGGGAACAGCACCACGGTGAGGGAACAGCACCACGGTGAGGGAACAGCACCACGTGAGGAAACAGCACCACGTGAGGAAACAGCACCACGGTGAGGGAACAGCACCACGGTGAGGGAACAGCACCACGGTGAGGGAACAGCACCACGTGAGGGAACAGCACCACGTGAGGGAACAGCACCACGGTGAGGGAACAGCACCACGTGAGGGAACAGCATCACTCGTTGGCGCGCGAGGAGAAGCGCTTGTTGACGTTTTGCTCCGCAGCGGTCTCGCGCGCAGACCTCGGGCGCGTGCTCGTTTAAAGCGCGCGGCTCGTTCACGCCGTCGTGACCAATGGAAACCGAGCTGCCGGTCACGTGACTGTTGCACTGGCTCACAATGTGGGCGATAAGTCGCTTTAGAAGCTCGAGGGCAGCGCCGCTACACGACCCCCCGGTGACCCCGGTGACCCCGGTGACCCCCCCGACAGCCCGTCTCACTAACCGCGCGCGCACCAGCCTGCTGCGTGGGAACAGGTTGCTAATGGAAGCTAATGGCTAACTAACGTCTCACGCTGCCTCAGCGGCTAACCTCTGCTAGCATGCTAGCTCAGTCCTGCACCACATGTAGCACGTTAGTGGAGGACACACAATAAGCTGAGCGACCACGAGCACACAACAGACACAACAACTACAGAGGAAATCACCACAGGACGGACAACAAATGAAAATGGCGTAGTGCCGGATAAGCGCCATTCCTTCACGTTACCAGAAGTCTCCTCCGCTCCGTCGTGATTAGAGTTCTCCTTTCTGCTGACTTTCGCCGGTGAGGCCGACATGGTTCCGCCGCGCAGTGACGCCTCTGACCCGCTGTGTCGTCCGACTGCTTCTAACTCTTCTCTGGAGGGTAAACGTGACTTCCACCGTTCACGGAGTGTCTCAGCCCGCGAACCGGAGGGATGAGCGCAGCTTCGCACGCTTGTTTCTCTCTGTGGCGCTCTACTGCCCCCCGGCGGCTGGAGGGCGACACTGCGTCTTAAAGCGACACGCAGTGCAGACCTGTCGGTGTCAGATGAATACGTCCCACTATACGTCCAATGGTATAGATATAAAGTTAATGAGTTAATGTCTGATATATATAAAGTTAATGCTATATATATATATATCATACCTGCAAACTTGTCACCATTCGGTGAAATTCACCGTTTTGAAATCAAAATAGGTCATCCACGTGAATCGTGTAGATCCGAAGGGTTTTTGTTTTTGGGGGGGGGGGGTCAACTGGCCGGCCGCGTTTCTGAGCTTGGAGTGAGACACGGAGAACACTGACATCGGTACAGTCAGGATGAAGCGACAGAAGGAGCTGTTTGCCTCGCTTAGCATAACAACTAATGACACATAAACAACCCTCGCCCACTTAAAAGTTGTTTCTTGGTGTAAAACATATGAACGATGAAGCTTCAGTAAGCTCGCGTAGCACGAAGATTTGAGGCGGGAGAAACAGCTGTAGAGAAGGTATTAAAGTAACGTTCGCTCGCTGTGGCGGTGCTGTGTGTTGATAGTTATTCAGTGTGTCGGAGTTAAAGAGAAAACAGTTCATGAAGGCTCGCGCCGTTTAGCTGGCGGACAAGACATTCTCCGTGACGTCACTGAGTCACCATGGAAACAGTCTGCGCTTTGATGCCGTGACGTCGCTCGTAGTCGTCCCATCGTCCCAGGGGAGTGATCTCCTTAAGTCTTGTGGCGTTTCGCTGAGTCACCTCGTGTGATTCTCCTACATTAGCTGCATCCCTCGGATGGGGGGGATCCTGGCGGCCTCACAGAAAGCGGTGGGATTGACTTGTGGATCCCACAGAAGGAGCGGGGGGGGGGTCGGCCCCCCCTCCCGGGATGGGGCGGTTTGGTGGGAGTGACCTTGTGTGATTCTCCTACACCCCATCCCGGGGTGGGGTGGGGTTCACAGAAGGGCGGATAGGCTCTGAGAGCCGATCATTCAACAAAAGCAGCCTGAACTCAGATTATATATATATAATATACACTACCGTTCAAAAGTTTGGGATCACCCAGACAATTTCGTGTCTTCCATGAAAAATCACACTTTTATTTATCAAATGAATATAAAATATAGTCAAGACATTGACAAGGTTAGAAATAATGATTAATATTTGAAATATTAATTTTGTTCTACAAACTTCAAGCTCAAAGGAAGGCCAGTTGTATAGCTTATATCACCAGCATAACTGTTTTCAGCTGTGCTAACATAATTGCATGGGTTTTCTAATCAGACATTAGTCTTCTAAGGCGATTAGCAAACACAATGTACCATTAGAACACTGGAGTGATGATGAAATGGGCCTCTATACACCTCTGGAGATATGTCATTAGAAACCAGACGTTTCCACCTAGAATAGTCATTTACCACATTAACAATGTAGAGAGTGTATTTCTGATTAATTTAATGTTATCTTTATTGAAAAAACAGTGCTTTTCTTTGAAAAATAAAGTCATTTCTAAGTGATCCCAAACTTTTGAACGGTAGTGTATATGTGTGTGTATGTATGTATATATGTGTATGTATATATATATATCATGGGCTGTGTGTGTGTGTGTGTGTGTAGGTGTGTGTGTGTGTGTGTGTGTGTTTCAAAGCCAAGGGGGTTTCACCTCAAACACACATCTGTAAAGTTATGTAACTCTATAATTGCTCACACTGAATTCTGGTATCGTGGTAGTATCATGATATTTATGGCAGGTATTGTCTCAAAGATCGTGACAACCAGGTAGAGGAGAACAGACTCCAGGCTCAGCAGAGCACAAGACTTGAAGACTTGTTCAGGCCAAAAAGTTGGTTCATGAATAACCATATTATATATAATGACAATTTATATTTATTACTATTATTATAGGGCCCGATCACTGACTTAGTGAGAATGGTGCACCTATTGTTCTCTTAAAATGTTTATTTTTATGTAGATTTGTGGTCAGAACAATCAAACCTGCACCCCCCCCCCCCCCCCTTGTCACCTTTTTCACTCCTCGTGAGTTTGCAGGCATGATATATATATGTATAAAGTAAATGGTATATATATATATACCATTTACTTGTATTTCCCCAAACAACTTTCTTCCTTTTTCTGTTATTGCATTAAAGTGTTTGGTGCAGCTATCCAACTGCTTTTCAGAATCAGCTTCAGCGTCAATGTGATCATATAAAAGGAATTTGACTAAAAGCAGAGACAACACATCTGAACAGAGGTAAACGTTAACGCAGCAGCTCCATGGCTCCAAACATCTGCTTTCTGTTTCAAAGAGGCATTGTTGGACAAACTAATGACATGTTTTAAATCTGAATAGTCAATACTTTATTATAGTTTTCATTTGTTTAGTCAATTGAAGGATAATAAAGCTGGCTGAGCAAAGCAATGCACTTCTGCTCTAAAATGGAAATAAGATGACAAAATGAAGCAATAAGGAAGCTCCATAGTTCTGATGGAGCTTGGCACCGAGCACGTTTACGGATGTGGTCTGACGACCTGAAGGCTTTCTGAGCGCCTGTCACCTCCACAGTGAGGAGCGCTCAGCTGCAGCGGCTCTCCCCACAGTGGCGTTGGGTGAAGTCAACTATGGATGCCATCTTGCGGCAACCAAAGTTTCAGCACGGAGGTCCGGACACGGATGTCTCATTGTGATGTCTCATGTGTGATGTCTCATGTCTCATGTGTGATGTCTCATGTGTCATGTGTGATGTCTCATGTCTCATGTGTGATGTCTCATGTCTCATGTGTGATGTCTCATGTGTCATGTGTGATGTATCATGTCTCATGTGTCATGTCTCATGTCTCATGTGTCATGTCTCATGTCTCATGTGTCATGTCTCATGTCTCATGTGTCATGTCTCATGTCTCATGTGTCATGTCTCATGTCATGTGTCATGTCTCATGTGTCATGTCTCATGTCTCATGTGTCATGTCTCATGTGTCATGTCTCATGTGTCATGTCTCATGTGTCATGTCTCATGTGTCATGTCTCATGTGATGTCTCATGTGTGATGTCTCGTGTGATGTCTCATGTCTCATGTGTGATGTCTCATGTGTGATGTCTCATGTCTCATGTGTGATGTCTCATGTGTGATGTCTCATATCTCATGTGTGATGTCTCATGTGTGATGTCTCATGTCTCATGTGTGATGTCTCATGTGTCATGTGTGATGTCTCATGTGTGATGTCTCATATCTCATGTGTGATGTCTCATGTGTGATGTCTCATGTCTCATGTGTGATGTCTCATGTGTGATGTCTCATGTGTGATGTCTCATGTGTCATGTGTGATGTCTCATGTGTGATGTCTCATATCTCATGTGTGATGTCTCATGTGTGATGTCTCATATCTCATGTGTGATGTCTCATGTGTGATGTCTCATGTCTCATGTGTGATGTCTCATGTGTGATGTCTCATATCTCATGTGTGATGTCTCATGTGTGATGTCTCATGTCTCATGTGTGATGTCTCATGTGTCATGTGTGATGTCTCATGTGTGATGTCTCATATCTCATGTGTGATGTCTCATGTGTGATGTCTCATATCTCATGTGTGATGTCTCATGTGTGATGTCTCATGTCTCATGTGTGATGTCTCATGTGTGATGTCTTATGTCTCATGTGTGATGTCTCATATCTCATGTGTGATGTCTCATGTGTGATGTCTCATATCTCATGTGTGATGTCTCATGTGTGATGTCTCATGTCTCATGTGTGATGTCTCATGTCTCATGTGTGATGTCTCATGTGTGATGTCTTATGTCTCATGTGTGATGTCTCATGTCTCATGTGTGATGTCTCATATCTCATGTGTGATGTCTCATGTGTGATGTCTCATGTGTGATGTCTTATGTCTCATGTGTGATGTCTCATATCTCATGTGTGATGTCTCATGTGTGATGTCTCATATCTCATGTGTGATGTCTCATGTGTGATGTCTCATGTCTCATGTGTGATGTCTCATGTCTCATGTGTGATGTCTCATGTGTGATGTCTTATGTCTCATGTGTGATGTCTCATGTCTCATGTGTGATGTCTCATATCTCATGTGTGATGTCTCATGTGTGATGTCTCATGTCTCATGTGTGATGTCTCATGTGTGATGTCTCATATCTCATGTGTGATGTCTCATGTGTGATGTCTCATCAGAATCAGAATCAGAATCAGAAACAGGTTTATTGCCAAAGAATGTTTTCACAAACAAACGAGGAACTTTCTTTGGCGGAAGGTGCAAGAATCGCGCACCAAGACACCGAGGCGCCATCTTGGAAAGGGTGGATGAAGATTATAGCATAACATGAGGGAAGAGAGGCGAGAAAAAGAAAAAGCCACCCCCCGACTATGCCCCGAGAGGGGTACAGTGTGGGAGCAGGAGAAACAAAAAACACCATTGCACATAAGCACATACATCTTAGACATGACTTGCAACGAGTAGGAAGGGGGGGAGGTAATCCAAAGACTGGGCGATAGCCCCGCCATTGGGGGCAGAAGGTAACCAGCACCGACAAGCAGCCAGCCCGGTCCGTCAGCCGTCACGGCGCCGGACGCAGACCCCGTCCTGTCACCCTGGGGGGGCAAAGCAGGCGAAGGCGTGGGATGGGGGGGGGGGGTAGTGAGTGCTTTTTCAGTGTGATGGTTGTGTGTGTAAGTGGCCTGATGTATCGTCCTCCCCCAGTCCACAACAGACAAAGTTCCCAGACCGCAAGATGGTCGTTGCCATGGAGATGGCCTTGAAGGGTCCTGGGGAGAAAACAACCACAGGTGTCTGTGGATCGGGGGAAGGGAATGAGAGAGAGTCTCGCTTCAGTGATCTTCGGGAGTTGTTGTTCCAGTCACGGCCTTGGCCAAGGCCCGTCCTGGTAGAGGAGCCGAAAGCAGATAAGATTGGGATTGTTTGGTCTTCCAGTAGCTGCATTTCAATTTTGCGCACCTACTATTCCTCCATTTTCCTCCCATTTCCCAATAGGATTTCAAATCGATCCAATTTCATTTGCAGAGCCATCAGCTTCTCCACGATGTTGTCATTCTGACGGTTTAATGCCAAAGTCTGAGTGCCAACAACTCTGCCCAACGCGTCAATCATGTCGGGCAGCCTTAGGGGGCTTTTTACAGCTGTCACCGTTTCCTTAATTTTCCGATAAGCCAGGGCAGCACCAACTCCAATCAGCAGAAATCCTGTAATCAAAGTTCAGAATAGGTAGATGTCTTCTACGTCCTCCACGGAAAGGGCTGCTAGGCACAAGACCCGCCACTTCCCCCACGCGTCCATCGTGTATCCAGCAACACTCGTCCCAGCAGGACAGGCAGGTTCCCCCGAACCCGAGCTTCTCGTCGAGAAGATGGTGTCAATTGCGTTTAAGGACCAGTTGATTACGTCCATGGTTTTTAGTTCGAAGAGCGATGCGGAGAGAGTCTCTCAAGTATAGAGACAGACAAGACATGACGAGAGAAGCCAAGCAGGGAGGGGAAGGTCATGGGGAGGAGAGGGGGAGAAAAATGCGACCGCCTTCGTCGAGAGCCAACATCAAAATGTCTCATGTGTCATGTCTCATGTCTCATGTGTGATGTCTCATGTGTAGGGATGGGTATCGTTTGGGTTTTTTCCGATTCCGGTGCTAAACCGGTACTTTTAAAACGATACCGGTGCCTAAACGGTGCCTGAACCGATATTTTTTTTTTTTCACGCACAATGAGGACATTAAAAACCTCTTCGGCCATATTCCCTGTAGAAGCCGTTATCATGGAGCACCGACACACAACGGATATCAGACTGTTAACATCCACAATGTTCTCCATTATATGTGATATGTATTGTCATGTGCAGACTTTATAGGGTTAATCCTGTCACTGTGTTGATGGGCAAAGAGAACAACCAATCAGAGGGACTGAAGATGACACGTGACACATACAGTTTTGCTTCTGACAGCAAAAGTTACACTGAAACAAAGTGATGCCCCACGGTCTTTATTCCTCCGTCATTATATTCCCGGTAACACCGGGTACTGGGAATATAATGACGGGACCGCTGTACATGAACACATCTGCTAGCAGACTGTCACGCTCGTAGCTCATGCTAGCTACGAGCTAGCTTAAACATGGTTATAATGGCTAATTTATTATATCTTGGCCTACTTTTATGAATGCAAGACTTGCAGTCAACGTTACGGTACTAATCTAAGTTCAGGCTGCTCGTCATAATCGGTCTCCACGTGTTCAGGGGGACCAGTGACGGTCTCCCCGTCCTTGTGCTGGGGTGTATAGAACACGGGCTCCAGTCACACGTTCTCACGCCAGGGTTGCCAGGTCTGTGTGACAAAACCAGCCCAAAAACCAGCCCAATATCAGAACTCAAAATATGCCCGTGCCAAACCATATACACTGCTTTTAAAGTCCATGTTCAGTACCGCTGCTAACCATGTTGGTGTCCTAAGCATAACTCCTTCGTGATGGGGGGGGGGCAGGGGGGGCGCAAGTGACTTTTTTTCGTCAGGCGCGGCACCGGAGCTCTACTTGCAGGCGGAGATCGGAGTCGTGTTAACGCGACACGTAGAGACAGAATGACATGCTGCTGGAGAGACACCAACAACAGACAGATTGGAAGCTCATTCTGCACATGCGTTAAATGCGTTAACAATTTTTAACTAATTAATCCTGTAATTTAATCATAATTCAATTTCAATTCAGTTTATTTGTATAGCCCAATTTCACAAATTACAAATTTGTCTCGGAGTGCTTTACAATCTGTACAAATAGACATCCCTGCCCCAAAACCTCACATCGGACCAGGAAAAACTCCCAAATAACCCTTCAGGGGGAAAAAAAGGGAAGAAACCTGGAGGAGAGCAACAGAGGAGGATCCCTCTCCTAGGATGGACAGATGCAATAGATGTAATGTGTACAGAAGGACAGATTTAGAGTTAAAATACATTCAATGAATATGACAGAGTGTATGAATAGTTCATAGTAGGCATATTCCATGATGGAGACCTCCACGATCCATCAGGCAGATGGCGGTGGGGAGGAGGAGTGGGCGGAGTCTCAACAGTGGGCGGAGTCTCAACAGGACAGTGGCGTAGTCATGAGCAGGAATTCCACGACCCAGACGATCCATCAGGCAGATAGGATCTATGCCGTCTCATAGGGTCCGATGACCCCATGAGACGTAAAGTCAAAAGGACTTCCGGGAGAAAGCAGAGTTAGTAGCGTGTGATTGAGATGAAAATTCATCCTTAAGGAGAGAAAAGAGGAGATAGGTGCTCAGTGCATCCTAAAACGTCCCCCGGCAGCTATAAGCCTATAGCAGCATATCAAGGGGCTGGACCAGGGCAAACCTGATTCAGCCCTAACTATAAGCTCTGTCAAAGAGGAAGGTCTTAAGTCTACTCTTAAACGAGGTGACTGTGTCTGCCTCCCGGACTGAAATTGGAAGCTGGTTCCATAAAAGAGGAGCTTGATAACTAAAGGCTCTGGCTCCCATTCTACTTTTAAGACTCTAGGAACTACAAGTAGTCCGCATTTAGTGAGCGAGCTCTCTAGTGGGGCAATATGGTGCGACAAGCTCCTTAAGATATGATGGAGCATCACCAATCAAGGCTTTGTAGGTTAAGAAGAATTTTAAAAGTGATTCTTGATTTTACTGGGAGCCAGTGCAGGCAGCTAGTGCAGGAGTGATGTGATCTCTTTTCTTAGTTTTAGTGAGAACACGAGCTGCAGCATTCTGGATCAACTGGAGGGACCTAAGAGATTTATTAGAGCAGCCTGCTAATAAGGAGTTGCAGTAATCCAGTCTCAAGTAACGAGCGTGAACCAATTTTCTGCATCTTTTGAGACAAGATGTGCCTGATTTTGAAATATTACGTAGATGAAAGAATGCAGTCCTTGAGATTTGCTTTACGTGGGAGTTAAAGGACAAGTCCCGATCAAAGATAACGCCAAGATTCTTTACAGTGGTGTTGGATGCCAGGGCAATGCCGTCTACAGAATCCACATCACCAGATAATTGATCTCTGAGGTGCTCAGGGCCGATTAAAATTACTTCGGTTTTGTCTGAGTTTAACATCAAGAAGTTGCAGGTCATCCATGTTTTATGTCTTTAAGACATGCTTGAATTTTACAGAGTTGGTTGCTCTCCTCTGGTTTTATCGATAAATATAGTTGAGTGTCATCTGCATAACAATGAAAGTTTATGGAGTGTTTCCTGATAATATTGCCCAAAGGAAGCATGTATAAGGTAAATAAAATTGGTCCAAGCACAGAACCTTGTGGAACTCCGTGATTAACGTTGCTGGTTATCCAGCGGTCATCGTTTACAAATACAAACTGAGATCGATCTGATAAATAGGATTTAAACCAAATTAGTGCCGTGCCTGAAATGCCAATCGACTGCTCCAGTCTCTGTAACAGGATGTCATGGTCAATGGTGTCGAATGCAGCACTAAGGTCTAACAAGACCAGGACAGAGAGGAGTCCTTTATCTGCTGCCATTAAGAGGTCATTTGTAATTTTCACCAGTGCCGTCTCGGTGCTGTGGTGTTTTCTAAATCCTGAGGAAACCTAAAATTTATTAGAAAGCCGCAAAAGATTTTCGAATTTTTCCAAAAGGGGGAAAAAGGGCCAAATTTTTTCCGCACTTTTAAAAATGGGGCCTTTTTAAAAATTTTTGGGAAAAATTTGGTTTGGGAAAAAGAGAATTCAGTCCCTTTGGAGATTTCTTCGTTGGGGGGGTTAAAGGAAATTTTTGATCAAAATAAACCCCCAATTCTTTAAAAAAGGGTTTGGGCCCCCGGGAAACCCCCCCGAACCAAACCCCCCCGGGGTTTGGAAACCGAGGTTCTCGCCAAAAAACCCGGGTTTTGGGGGCCGATTTAATAAAGTTCACAAAACCCTGTTTTTGCTTTTTAACACTTAATTTTTCAGATTTGGGTTTTTCCCCCTGGGTTTTTTGAAAAATGTTGATGTCACGTAAAAATGAAAAATTTTTTTGGAAAGGGGCCGGGGTAAATTTCCCGGAAGTGTTGGGGGGCAAAATTTGGAAAACCCGTTTGGGGGAATTTTTGGGGTTAAATTTTTTTAAAAAGGGATTTTATTTTAAATACCAAAAGAATTTTTATCAAAATAGGTTTAAAACCAAAAAATTAAGGGCCCCGAAACCCCAATTTGAGGCCCGGCCTGGAACAATGCCCCGGGCCCCCTGGTGTCAAATTAAAAATAAAGGCTAACAAACCGGACAGGGGGAGTCCCAAAGGTTCCAAAAAGGTTTTTTTAATTTTAACCGGCTGGCCGGGGCCCTGTGGTTGGGTTTTCCTAAACCTTTTATTGGAAAACCTAAATATTAGAGGGTTTTTAAAACCCAACCCCCTATTTGGGAACCACTTTCTCAAGGGATTTTGGGAAAAAGGGGTCTATTTTTCAAGGGCCCCTTTATTATTTGGGGTTTTTGGAAAAAAGTTCTTTTGAGTTTATGGTTAGGCCAAGGTGTGAAGCTCATTGGGGAGCCATTTTTCTTTTGAAATTTGATGTTATTTTGGGTGTCCCCTTCATGGGGTTAAAAATTTGAATTTTAAGGCCCCGGCCCTGGTGATTCTCCCGGGGGTTTTCCTGTGTGATAAACTCATTTCATTCCTTTATGCCCTGTGGCAAGGTCTCCCTGGAAGCCTCTTTTGGTGAGCTTTGTCTGTTTTGTATGCCCGGTGAGCCATGTGTCAGTTAAATTTTATGGCTATTGGGGAACCTGCTCAGGGCAGTCCCGTTACCAAAAGTTTGTTTTTGTCAGGTTATGGGATTCTTGGCAAAAAATTTTTTCCGGTAAATTTTATTTCTTTATTCTATTTGATTTTTTGGCAGGGTTTGGTGTTCCCAATTCTCATGTGTGATGTCTCATGTGTATGTCTCATGTGTGATGTTTTTCATGTGGGATGTCTCATGTGTATGTCTCATGTGGATGTTTTTTCATGTGTGATGTCTCGGTGTTTATGTGTGATGTCTCATGTGTGATGTCTCATGTGTCATGTCTCATGTGTGATGTCTCATGTGTGATGTCTCATGTGTGATGTCTCGTGTCATGTGTGATGTCTCATGTGTGATGTCTCGTGTCATGTGTGATGTCTCATGTGTGATGTCTCATGTGTCATGTCTCATGTGTGATGTCTCATGTGTGATGTCTCATGTGTGATATCTCATGTGTCATGTCTCATGTGTGATGTCTCATGTGTCATGTCTCATGTGTGATGTCTCATGTGTGATGTCTCATGTGTCATGTCTCATGTGTGATGTCTCATGTGTGATGTCTCATGTGTCATGTCTCATGTGTGATGTCTCATGTGTGATGTCTCATGTCTCATGTGTCATGTCTCATGTGTGATGTCTCATGTGTGATGTCTCATGTGTCATGTCTCATGTGTGATGTCTCGTGTCATGTGTGATGTCTCATGTGTGATGTCTCATGTCTCATGTGTGATGTCTCATGTGTGATGTCTCATGTGTCATGTGTGATGTCTCATGTGTGATGTCTCATGTCTCATGTGTGATGTCTCATGTGTGATGTCTCATGTGTGATGTCTCATGTGGGATGTCTCATGTGTGATGTCTCATGTGTGATGTCTCATATGTCATGTGTGATGTCTCATGTGTGATGTCTCATGTGTGATGTCTCATGTGTGATGTCTCATATGTCATGTGTGATGTCTCATGTGTGATGTCTCATATGTCATGTGTGATGTCTCATGTGTGATGTCTCGTGTCATGTGTGATGTCTCATGTGTGATGTCTCATGTCATGTGTGATGTCTCATGTGTGATGTCTCGTGTCATGTGTGATGTCTCATGTGTGATGTCTCGTGTCATGTGTGATGTCTCATGTGTGATGTCTCATATGGCATGTGTGATGTCTCATGTGTGATGTCTCATGTCTGATGTCTCATGTGTGATGTCTCGTGTCACGTGTGATGTCTCATGTGTGATGTCTCGTGTCATGTGTGATGTCTCATGTGTGATGTCTCATGTCTCATGTGTGATGTCTCGTGTCATGTGTGATGTCTCATGTGTGATGTCTCGTGTCATGTGTGATGTCTCATGTGTGATGTCTCATATGGCATGTGTGATGTCTCATGTGTGATGTCTCATGTCTCATGTGTGATGTCTCATGTGTGATGTCTCATGTGTCATGTGTGATGTCTCATGTGTGATGTCTCATGTGTGATGTCTCATGTGTGATGTCTCATGTCTCATGTGTCATGTGTGATGTCTCATGTCTCATGTGTGATGTCTCATGTCTGATGTCTCATGTGTGATGTCTCGTGTCATGTGTGATGTCTCATGTCTCATGTCTCATGTCGCATGTCTCATGTGTCATGTCTCATGTGTGATGTCTCATGTGTGATGTCTCGTGTCATGTGTGATGTCTCATGTGTGATGTCTCATATGGCATGTGTGATGTCTCATGTGTGATGTCTCATGTCTCATGTGTGATGTCTCATGTGTGATGTCTCATGTCTCATGTGTGATGTCTCGTGTCATGTGTGATGTCTCATGTGTGATGTCTCATGTCTCATGTGTGATGTCTCATGTGTGATGTCTCATGTCTCATGTGTGATGTCTCATGTGTGATGTCTCATGTCTCATGTGTGATGTCTCATGTGTGATGTCTCGTGTCATGTGTGATGTCTCATGTGTGATGTCTCATATGGCATGTGTGATGTCTCATGTATGATGTCTCATGTCTCATGTGTGATGTCTCATGTGTCATGTCTCATGTGTGATGTCTCGTGTCATGTGTGATGTCTCATGTCTCATGTGTGATGTCTCATGTGTGATGTCTCATGTCTCATGTGTGATGTCTCATGTGTGATGTCTCGTGTCATGTGTGATGTCTCATGTGTGATGTCTCATTGATTGATTGATTGTATTTATTTGTCGTTTGCCAGAGTACAGGTACAAAAGCATCGAAATTACAAGAAAGGGTGGATGAAAGATTACAGCATAACATGAGGGAAGAAGGCGAGAAAAAACACCAACCCCCCGACTATGCCCCGAGAGGGGTACAGTGTGGGAGCAGGAAAAAAACACCTTAGCACATAAGCACATACATTTTAGACATGACTTGCAACGAGTAGGAAGGGGGGAGGGGAGGTAATCCAACAACTGGGTGATCTAAGCCCATCCATTGGGGGCAGAAGGTAACCAGCACCGACAAGCAGCCAGCCGGTCCAGCAGCCATTCACAGCGCCAGCCACAGCCCCGTCCGGTCACACTGGGGGTAAAAAGCAGGCGAAGGCGTGGGATGGGGGGAGGGGGGTAGTGAATGCAAATCAGTATTATTGAAAGTTCGTGTGTGCGTGTTCTGGTATGTCGTCCTCCCCCAGGCCACAACAGACAGAGTTCTCAGTCCGCAAGATGGTCGTTGCCATGGAGATAGCCTTGAAAGGTCCTGGGAGAAAACAACCACAGGTGTCTGTGGATAGGGGGAAGGGAATGAGAGAGGTTCTCACTTCAGCGATCTTCAGGGGAGTTGTTGTTCCAGTAACGGCCTTGGCCAAGGCCCGTTCTGGTTGAGGGAGCCGAAAGCAGATAAGATTGGGATTGTTTGGTCTTCCAGCAGCTACATCCAATTTGCGCACCTACTATTCCACCACTTTCCTCCCATTTTTCAAATCGATCCAATTTCGTCGGGCAGCCTTAGGGGGCTTTTAACGGCTGTCACCGTTTCCTTAATGTCTCATGTGTGATGTCTCGTGTCATGTGTGATGTCTCATGTGTGATGTCTCATGTGTGATGTCTCATGTGTGATGTCTCATGTGTCATGTCTCATGTGTGATGTCTCGTGTCATGTGTGATGTCTCATGTCTCATGTGTGATGTCTCATGTGTGATGTCTCATGTCTCATGTGTGATGTTCTCATGTGTGATGTCTCGTGTCATGTGTGATGTCTCATGTGTGATGTCTCATATGGCATGTGTAATGTCTCATGTGTGATGTCTCATGTCTCATGTGTGATGTCTCATGTGTCATGTCTCATGTGTGATGTCTCGTGTCATGTGTGATGTCTCATGTCTCATGTGTGATGTCTCATGTGTGATGTCTCATGTCTCATGTGTGATGTCTCATGTGTGATGTCTCATGTGTGATGTCTCATGTCTCATGTGTGATGTCTCATGTGTGATGTCTCATGTGTCATGTCTCATGTGTGATGTCTCATTTTTGGCTGATGTCTCATGTCTCATGTGTGATGTCTCATGTGTGATGTCTCATGTGTGATGTCTCATGTCTCATGTGTGATGTCTCATGTGTGATGTCTCATGTGTCATGTCTCATGTGTGATGTCTCATGTGTGATGTCTCATGTGTCATGTCTCATGTGTGATGTCTCATGTGTGATGTCTCGTGTCATGTGTGATGTCTCATGTGTGATGTCTCGTGTCATGTGTGATGTCTCATGTGTGATGTCTCATGTGTCATGTCTCATGTGTGATGTCTCATGTGTGATGTCTCATGTGTCATGTCTCATGTGTCATGTCTCATGTGTCATGTCTCATGTGTCATGTCTCATGTGTCATGTGTCATGTCTCATGTCTCATGTGTCATGTCTCATGTGTGATGTCTCATGTCTCATGTGTGATGTCTCATGTCTCATGTGTGATGTGTGATGTCTCATGTGTCATGTCTCATGTGTGATGTCTCATGTGTGATGTCTCATGTGTGATGTCTCATGTCTCATGTGTGATGTCTCATGTGTGATGTCTCATGTGTGATGTCTCATGTCTCATGTGTGATGTCTCAGATCCTGATCTCTTCTCTTCAGGACCTGGGGATCTCAGGCACTGCACTCGCTCTTTTCTCTTCCTACCTTAAAGACCGCACCTACCGGGTAACTTGGAGAGGATCTGTGTCTGATCCTTGTCCTCTCACTACTGGGGTTCCTCAAGGCTCCGTCCTGGGTCCCCTCCTCTTCTCTCTGTACACAAATTCTCTCGGCTCTGTCATTCGTTCGCATGGCTTCTCCTACCATAGCTATGCTGATGACACCCAACTGATCTTCTCGTTTCCACCGTCCGAAACACAGGTGGCGGCACGAATCTCTGCCTGTCTGACTGACATCTCTCAGTGGATGTCTGCTCACCACCTGAAGATCAACCCTGACAAGACTGAGCTACTATTCCTTCCAGGAAAGGCTCCCCACCCACGACCTGACTATCACCTTCAACAGCTCTGTGTTGGCCCCTACCCGGACTGCCAGGAACCTCGGGTGACACTCGACAGTCAACTCTCCTGACGGCCAACATCGCTGCGACGACGCTGTTCCTGTAGGTACATGCTGCACAACATCAGGAGAATACGCCTCTTCTTAGTCAGAGGGCGGCGCAGGATCTGATCCAGGCTCTGGTCATTTCACGCCCCGACTACTGCAACTCCCTCCTGGCTGGTCTACCTGCTAAGGCCATCCGACCCCTGCAGCTCATCCAGAATGCAGCAGCTCGACTGGTCTTCAGCCTCCCGAAATTCACCCACACCACTCCGCCCTCCGCCTTCCACTGGTTACCGTGGCTGCTCGCATCCGCTTCAAAACACTGGTCCTGGCGTACCGTGCTCTAGACGGATCGAGCCCCGGCTACATCCGGGATATGGTCACACCGTACACCCCGGCACGTTCGCTCCGCTCTGCAACAGCCAATCGACTTGTGCCTCCTGCACCTCGAGCTAATCACTCGAAATCCAGACTGTTTGCTGTCCTGGCTCCTCAGTGGTGGAACGAGCTCCCCACTGACATCAGGACAGCAGAAAGTCTCTACATCTTCCGTCGGAGACTGAAAACACACCTTTTCCGACTATATCTGGATTAAAACACAGATTAGCACTTCAGTGGCACTTAGATAGCACTTACTTATGGTACTTTTGTAGTTCGACTATGTTGAGGAAATGTTACTTCCTGTATTCTTGTTGTTCTTAGTTTGTACTCTAGGTTGAAATGCACTTATTGTAAGTCGCTTTGGATAAAAGCGTCTGCTAAATGACATGTAATGTAATGTAATGTAATGATGTCTCATGTGTGATGTCTCATGTGTGATGTCTCATGTGTCATGTCTCATGTGTGATGTCTCATGTGTGATGTCTCATGTGTCATGTGTCGAGGGGCTCTGCTCCGCCTATAAACATGGAGGCCCGAGCGTGTTGCCACAGTAACATGCTCGTGGAGGTTGTTCCCGTGTCCTGTGGCTCTTGGATCTCTCTCAGTTCAACTTATCGAAGCTTCAAAGCTCACAGAAAATAAACCTGTTTCTATTGAAGTCGTCAAACGTTCCTGATGTCAACAACAACAACATGGAGCACATTTAAACCATGTACTGGTCTTCCTCTAAAGAGGAGCACGTGTTCCTCTAATGATGAAGAACTGTAAAAGAATGAGCGATGATGCGTCACGTGGTCACCTGTGCAGGTGCATTGAATAGCGCAATGTGATTGGTTCTTGCAGCGTCTGTCCAACCAATCCCGCCGCCGCCCACTGACGTCACCTGAGCGTCGAGCCCCAGTTTAAGTCAATTCAAACTTGCATAGAGATTTGTTCATTTCGCCCCGGAGGAGCCGCACCGAGCTCCGGGACTCACGGCCACTCGACCGCAGCGGCCGCTCCTCGGGGCTGATTCACCGAGCCTCCGGCCGGAGGGACGCGGCAGCAGAGGCCGGACGAGGGGCCGCCATGTCGGGGTTAACGCTGCAGGTACAGAGGGACCTCCGGTCAAACGA
>NC_079402.1:439805-456775 GCF_029220125.1 Pseudoliparis swirei | reverse complement strand
GCCCCGAGTTTTTCTAAAAAGGATTGCCCTCTGGACCCTCAGTTGTCTATGAGAGTATGGGCTCTTTGTTTAGTGATCACCTCGAGTGCTGATCGGAAGGGGCTACTGTTATCTTTCTTTTGATCCGCAGACACCAGATTGCCCTGCAGGTTTCAACCTATTCAGTGTTTCCCATCCTACACATAATATTTATGCAAACAATACTAGGCTATGCTAAACTAGAATATTATTTTTAAAAGAGGGGAAGGAAAGAGGAGAGAGAGAAAGAGGGGAGAAGGAAGAGGAGATGAGAAAGAGAGGAAGAAGATGAGATGAAAAAGGAGGAAGAGAGATGAGGGGGGAGAGGAGAGAAAGGGGAGAGAGAGAGGAGGAGAGGAGAGGAGATGAGAGGAGAGAGGGAAGAGAGGAGAGAGAAAAAGAGGAGGGAGAGGAGAGGGGGAGAAGGAGGGGGAGAGGAGGAGGAGAGAGAGGAGAGGAAAAGGGGGAGGAAGAGGGGGAGGAAAGAGAGAGGAGGAGATGAGAGAGAGGAGGGAGAGGAAAAGGGGAGGGAGAAGAGGGGGGAGAGGAGAGGAGAGGAGGAAGAGAGGGAGGAGAGAGAAGGAGATGAGAGAGAGGAGAGGAAGGAGAGAGGGGGAGAGGAGAGAGGAGAGGATCAGAGGAGAGGAGAAGAGAGGGAGGAGGGAGAGGAGAGGGAGGAGAAGAGAAGGGAGGAGAGGAGATGAGAGGAGAGGAGAGGGAGGAGAAGAAGAGGGGAAAAAGAGGAGGAGAGGCGAGGGGAAGGGGAGAGAGGGAGGGGGAAGGAGAGGAGAGGAGGAGATGAAGAGAGGAGAGAGGAGGGAGGAAGGAGAGGAGGGAGGAGAAAGAGAAGGAGAGGATAGAAGGGAGGGAGAGGAGAAAAGAGGAGAGGAGAGGAGGGGAAGGGGGAGGGAGGAGAAAAGGGGGGAAAGGAGGGAGAGAAAGAGAGGGGGAGGAGAGGGGAGGAGGAGAGGAGAAAAGAGGAGAGGAGAGGGAGGAGAGGGAGGTGAGAGGAGGAGAGGGAGGAGGGAGGAGGAGAGGAGAAGAGAGGAGGGAGGAGAAGAAGGAGAGGGAGGAGAAGAGGGAGGGAGGGGAGGAGAGGAGGAGAGGAGGGGAGGGGAGAGGAGAGGGGGGGAGAGAGAGGAGGAGAGGAAGAGAGGAGAGGGGAAAGGGGGCGGAGGGGAGAGGGGAGAGGAGGAGAGGGAGGAGGGAGGGAGGAGGGAGAAGATGAGAGGAGGGAGATGGGGAAGAGGAGAGGAAAGGGGAGGAGAGAGGATGAGAGGGGGAGGGAAGAGAGGGAGAGAAGGAGGAAGAGGAGAGGATTAAAGGGAGAGGAGAGGAGAGGAGAAGGAGGAGGAAGGAGGAGAGGAAGGAAGAGAGATGAGGGAAAGAGAGGTGAGAGAGGAGCAAGGGGGAAAAAGGAGGAAGGGGGATGAGGAGTAGGGGGAGAGGAGAGAGGAGAGGGGGAGGAGAAGAGGAGAGGAGGGAGGGAGAGGAAGGAGGGGGAGGGAGGGAGAGAGGACGGAGAGGAGAGAGAAGGAGAGGGAAAGGGGAGAGGGAGGAGGAGAGGGGGAAGGAGAGGGAGAGGGAGGAGAGAGGAAGGGAGGAAGATTGAAGGAAAGGGGAAAAAGAGGGAGGAGAGGAGATTATGGAGGGAAGGGAGGGGAAAAAGGAGGGGAGGGAAAAGGGGGGGGAGGGGGGAAAGGGGGAAAGGGGGGAAAAAAGGGAGGGGAAAAGGGGGAAAAGGGGAGGGAGGGGGAAAAGGGGGGAAAGGAGGAAAAAGGGAAAGGGGAAAAAGGGGGGGAAAGGGGGGAAAAAGGGTCAGGGAGGGAAAAAAGGGAGGGAAAAGGGGGGGTAATATTTATTTTTCGCTAACTTTAAATTGAATTCATTCGAAATCCGCATGGTGATATCTCATGAAAATAATTCTGGGCCTAGCTGAGGTCACCAATAACAAGACTGCAGTGTAATTTTTTTAAAGAAAGTTACAGATTTGCTAAAAAAAAAATTCAAATATTTTCATAATATTAATAATTAATACTGCGCACCATTACGATGACTGTGCAGTGGATGCACTGCTCTGGAGGAGGTCGGGCAGTCTTGGTCCTGTGCTGGTCCCAGTCCACAGGAACTGGGGGCAACCATGCTCATTATACTGCAGTCCAAACATCTCCATAGTGTCTGCAATAGAGATGAACAGCAGGACACCGGAGGTTAGTACAGCAATCAACATCTGATGTGTGTCTATGTGCAGTGATTTTGATGAGCACACTTTACATCTCAATGTCAGATCCCCTTCTAGTCAGAATATGATTATACTATGTAATTAAAACTTCATCACACTCTGGTTCTAACATTGCTGATGAAAGTATACAGATCTCGTAAACAATATACAGGTTAATAACACCAAATGGTATTAATATTCTTAAAGAGTAGGTAAATAATATTTACCATATACTCATTAGAATTCTGAATTAAAATAAATGGCTCAAGAAGAAGTAATAAACTTAAGCATCACTCCTAGTTTTAATAAGCTGCTGGTAGTTTAATCTCTAATAACACTTCATGTATGAATTGAGTATATGTTGTATGACAGCCGTAATATGCAAAGTAAACAGTAATTATTCTTTCAAATGGATGTGGAGCAGTTAAATAGCTACATGAATATTAACTGCATGCATCTTCAAGCTTCATCAGAACACATTTATAACGTGGCGTGACGGAATTCAAAGACACACCGTGACTCTGTTCAGAGTTTACCGTTCTTTCACTGCGGTTATGTAACGTAATATCCACAGTATTTATGTGTTCATGCCGACTGGCGAACAGGAGAAACCATTATATATTTGAATGGAGGGTCGCATTAGCATGGAGCTCCTCGTAGAGCATAGCATTGAGTAACCTGTGACAATCACACACGGAGAAAGAGCACCGGATAAACACGGTGGATTTTACAGCGGTCATGTGAACAAGAGACTGCCATGACTAATTATCGTTGGATTGTAGTTCATTGTAATACATTTAAAATGCTTACCGTCTCAGACGGAGCAGACTGCAGACCAGGCCGGCAAAGCTGCGTTCTTCTTCTTCTTCTTCTTCTCTAAACAGCAGTTTGCATCCATATATTTGGTGCATTACCGCCACCTGCTGGCCTGGAGTATGAAACGCAGGTGAATGCCCTGTGGGTGGAAATGAGAGGAGCTTTGCACAGAGTGAAACAGAAATCAATATTGGCGACATCCGGTACAGTTTAGAGCATGGTGCCAAGAGACTTTTCTTTCCGTCTACTTGTGTTACATATACCTACCCAGCGTTATACATGTAGGTCAAACGTAGCACCGGGGCTGCCTAATTGAATATTGTAGGTGGCGCTATGGAGCAAATTACCATTTTTGAAGAATAAAAATCCTATCTGGTAACTACATCTTTGATTCTTAATATGTTTGCCAAGGGTATTTTCACAGGGAGCATGTTTAGTCCCTCCAAAGCCCCTTCGTTGTTTGATGCGAAGAATGGGTTGGCACGGCAATAGTGTAACACCGAACGTAAAATGCTTTGTGGGCTGACATCATGACAATGTTTGGATTGTGTGTTACAAATTTGAAGCCGATCTGATTGACCGACTAAGAGAAGCAAGCCTATCGTGAAAGTGAATAAATTATGGTTATTTTACTTCTCAATAGGTGATCAATAGGTGTTCCTGGAAGAAATGTGCTTGTTTCTTCGTGTGAATGTGTTCAGGCCTTGACTGGCATCACACATGATTTTTTGGGGAAGTATTGGATGAGTTTAAGTAATAGTTTTTAACATAAAGAAATCACGGAAAGTAAAAAATTATTGGCAGTAAAAAACCGAAAATTTCCTACCGACGAAAAGTCCGTTTTTTTCACAGTGTTCATTATTCAAGTCTTGAGATTCTATAAAACTGATTTTTAGCCGATTCTGTTGGCGTTTTGTGGGAGAAATAATCGATGGGGAAAAAGTGGAAAAGGGCCAAATCAAGCAAAAAACGCCAAAAACGGCCAACTTTGGTGAATTATTGTAGCGCCCCCTACGGTTTAAATTGCACGAAATTTGCTGTGAATGTTCCAGGCTCCATTCTGCACATATCCTGAAAGTCTGTTATTTTTTTTCCCCAATAGTGTTGAAGTTATGAGCATTTCAAAACAGGACACGCCCCTAAAATGTTCGTTGGGCCATAGATCCTTACCACAATGATATATTTGAAATAAGATGATAGATCTTAGATGATATAGCTTCCATAATCATTATCTCCAATAGGTTTGGTTTGAATTGGACCCCGTATGTCGGAGCAAACGCCTCTGATGTGTTTTTCACCAAAAAAAATATGGTGGAAAATTTAAGTAGGCGGAGCTTAGGGTACTGAGAGGCTTTTTTGTAGAGCAGGTCCAAGTGGACTTGTGAAAAAAAAAGCTAGTCATTTGAACATACTGGGTGAGGGGCGTCGCCGGTCAAATTTACAGGTGGCGCTAGAGAGCAATTTTTGAAAGCCGAATTTCGACGTCGTTGTCATCTGGCTATTTTCACCAAGCCTGACAAGCTTGCCAAATTTGGTGAGTTTTGGGATATGATACATACCCCCAATATGCGCCCAATGTTCAAAAATAAAAAAGTGGAATAAGAATTAATTAAAGCTGCAAGCAGCGTCGAACGGGTCCTCGCTCACCCGCGCCGGTCGGGGGAGCCGGCGTGACGCCGGCCCGCCGGGCCGAGGACGCGCCGGTCGGACTCGACTCGGGCCGCGACTTGTAACGAGCGCGACAAGTTTGGGGCGGATTCGACAAAGTCCAGTTTCGCCACTAGGTGGCGCTTTAACTACGTGAACATATTCATGCATCATGTGTCCCTATAAACAAAAACTCACGAAATCCGTGATTTAAAAGCCTCGTCCAGCTGTTTACTGACGTTAGTTATGTTAGAGTAGAGAGAGGAGAGAGAGAGAGAGAGAGAGAGAGAGAGAGGAGAGAGAGAAAAAGAGAGAGAGAGAGAGAGTTCTTATTCCATTCTAAATAGGTTGCGTGGCCAGACTGAAAAAAATCATAATGCCTCTCTGGTATTGTTCAGAGGGCCGGGCCAAATGTGGAGGCGGGCCTTAGTTTGAGGACCACTGCTCTTGGCTGTCTATCAATATAGCTCATTTTGAAAATGGTAAAGAGGGCAATACGGATCCGTATCAGACCAGCGAGGAGGGCAGTAGAGAGAGGGAGAGAGAGGAGAGAGAAGAGAGAAGAGAGAGGAGACAGAGAGAAGAGAGAGAGAAGAGAGAGAAGAGAGAGAAAAAGAGAGAGAGAGGAGAGAGAAAAAGAGAGAGAGAGAGAGAGTTCTTATTCCATTCTAAATAACGGGCTAGTCAAACAAATTTGGGGCGGACTGAAGGAAGTCCAGTTGAGCCACTAGGTGGCGCTTTAACTACGTGAACATATTCATGCGTCGTGTGTCCCTACGTGAAGTAGAGATCACGTCATGTAAATTCAATGTAAAAAAAAAAAGTGATGAAAAAAAGCTGCCTTGTCTTGGAATCGAACACGCATCTCCAGGTGTCCAGACCAACACTTAACATGGTGAGCTATGAGCCAGCTGGTTTACAGGCAGCCGTAGGAGCTCACATTATTTTGGGCAGAAAAATTTGGTTATTTTACTTCTCAATAGGTGATCAATAGGTGTTCCTCCAAGAAATGTGCTTGTTTCTTCATGTGAATGTGTTCAGGCCTTGACTGGCATCACACATGATTTTTTGGGGAAGTATTGGATGAGTTTAAGCAATAGTTTTTAACATAAAGAAATCACAGAAAGTAAAAAATTATTGGCAGTAAAAAAACGTAAATTTCCTACCGACGAAAAGTCCGTTTTTTTTCACAGTGTTCATTATTCAAGTCTTGAGATTCTATAAAACTGATTTTTAGCCGATTCTGTTGGCGTTTTGTGGGAGAAATAATCGATGGGGAAAAAGTGGAAAAGGCTCAAATCAAGCAAAAACGCAAAAACGCCCAAAACGGCCAACTTTGGTGAATTATTGTAGCGCCCCCTACGGTTCAAATTGCACGAAATTTGCTGTGAATGTTTCAGGCTCCCTTCTGCACATATCCTGACAGTCTGTTAATTTTTTCTCCCAATAGTGTTGAAGTTATGAGCATTACAAAACAGGACACGCCCCTAAAATGTTCGTTGGGCCATAGATCCTTACCACAATGATATATTTGAAAAATGATTATAGATCTTAGATGATATAGCTTCCATGATCATTATCTCCAATAGGTTTGGTTTGAATTGGACCCCGTATGTCGGAGCAAACGCCTCTGATGTGTTTTTCACCAAAAAAAATATGGTGGAAAATTTAAGTAGGCGGAGCTTAGGGTACTGAGAGGCTTTTTTGTAGAGCAGGTCCAAGTGGACTTGTGAAAAAAAAAGCTAGTCATTTGAACATACTGGGTGAGGGGCGTCGCCGGTCAAATTTACAGGTGGCGCTAGAGAGCAATTTTTGAAAGCCGAATTTCGACGTCGTTGTCATCTGGCTATTTTCACCAAGCCTGACAAGCTTGCCAAATTTGGTGAGTTTTGGGATATGATACATACCCCCAATATGCGCCCAATGTTCAAAAATAAAAAAGTGGAATAAGAATTAAAGCTGCAAGCAGCGTCGAACGGTCTCGCCTCACCCGCCGGTCGGGGAGCGCGCGCGAGAGCGGCGCCGAGGACCAGGCGCGCCGGTCGGACGACTCGACTCGGGCCGCGACTTGTAACGAGCGCGACAAGTTTGGGGCGGATTCGACAAAAGTCCAGTTCAGCCACTAGGTGGCGCTTTAACTACGTGAACATATTCATGCGTCGTGTATCCCGACGTGAAGTATAGACCGCGTCATGTAAATTCGATGTAAAATGCATAAATGCTTGTCGTCTTGAGTTGTGCACTGACGTCTCAATTCAATTCAGTTTATTTGTATAGCCCATTTTCACAATTTACAAATTTGTCTCGGAGTGCATTACAATCTGGACACATAGACATCCCTGACCTTTGACCTCACATCGGATCAGGAAAACAGAGGAGTACTCACAATCTGACCCCGACCTCTCAAGGCATCACGTGTATGATTAGTTGGGCACAGTGCATCATCCAATCTCCATTTCAACCAAGCTGCTGAAGCAGACTGGTGTTAGCGGCTTGTAACGGTTCTTCAGCGTCATCTGGAAAACAAAATTGCAGAAACAATAATGGTGTCAATTGGTCTCTTCAAAAAGCAAATACTGGTATGATTCATAAACTTCAAAGCACAATAACATAACAAACCTGCGGCTGGACAATCCTCCTTAGTGCCACGTCCTATAAAGAAACAGAATAAACAAGAAAGTAACGGATTTGCTTTAAATAAAATTCAAATATTGTCATAATATTAATAATATTTATTTTTCGCTAACTTTAAATTGAATTCATTCGAAATCCGCATGGTGATATCTCATGAAAATAATTCTGGGCCTAGCTGAGGTCACCAATAACAAGACTGCAGTGTAATTTTTTAAAGAAAGTTACAGATTTGCTTTAAATAAAATTCAAATATTTTCATAATATTAATAATTAATACTGCGCACCATTACGATGACTGTGCAGTGGATGCACTGCTCTGGAGGAGGTCGGGCAGTCTTGGTCCTGTGCTGGTCCCAGTCCACAGGAACTGGGGGCAACCATGCTCATTATACTGCAGTCCAAACATCTCCATAGTGTCTGCAATAGAGAGATGAACAGCAGGACACCGGAGGTTAGTACAGCAATCAACATCTGATGTGTGTCTATGTGCAGTGATTTTGATGAGCACACTTTACATCTCAATGTCAGATCCCCTTCTAGTCAGAATATGATTATACTATGTAATTAAAAACTTCATCACACTCTGGTTCTAACATTGCTGATGAAAGTATACAGATCTCGTAAACAATATACAGGTTAATAACACCAAATGGTATTAATATTCTTAAAGAGTAGGTAAATAATATTTACCATATACTCATTAGAATTCTGAATTAAAATAAATGGCTCAAGAAGAAGTAATAAACTTAAGCATCACTCCTAGTTTTAATAAGCTGCTGGTAGTTTAATCTCTAATAACACTTCATGTATGAATTGAGTATATGTTGTATGACAGCCGTAATATGCAAAGTAAACAGTAATTATTCTTTCAAATGGATGTGGAGCAGTTAAATAGCTACATGAATATTAACTGCATGCATCTTCAAGCTTCATCAGAACACATTTATAACGTGACGTGAATTCAAAGACACACCGTGACTCTGTTCAGAGTTTACCGTTCTTTCACTGCGGTTATGTAACGTAATATCCACAGTATTTATGTGTTCATGCCGACTGGCGAACAGGAGAAACCATTATATATTTGAATGGAGGGTCGCATTAGCATGGAGCTCCTCGTGTAGCATAGCATTGAGTAACCTGTGACAATCACACACGGAGAAAGAGCACCGGATAAACACGGTGGATTTTACAGCGGTCATGTGAACAAGAGACTGCCATGACTAATTATCGTTGGATTGTAGTTCATTGTAATACATTTAAAATGCTTACCGTCTCAGACGGAGCAGACTGCAGACCAGGCCCGCAAAGCTGCAGTTCTTCTTCTTCTTCTTCTCTAAACTGCGGTTTGCATCAATATATTTGGTGCATTACCGCCACCTGCTGGCCTGGAGTATCAGCCCGCGTCAGCACGCTGTGTTATTGTTCGTCTGCTTCTTGATGTATAAAAGCGAGTTGCATCCATATATTTGGTGCATTACCGCCACCTGCTGGCCTGGAGTATGAAACGCAGGTGAATACCTGTATGTGGAAATGAGATGAGCTTTGCACAAACATAGTGAAACAGAAATCAATATTGGCGACATCCGGTACAGTTTAGAGCATGGTGCCAAGAGACTTTTCTTTCCGTCTACTTGTGTTACATATACCTACCCAGCGTTATACATGTAGGTCAAACGTAGCACCGGGGCTGCCTAATGGGGCTGCCTAATTGAATATTGTAGGTGGCGCTATGGAGCAAATTACCATTTTTGAAGAATAAAAATCCTATCTGGTAACTACATCTTTGATTCTTAATATGTTTGCCAAGGGTATTTTCACAGGGAGCATGTTTAGTCCCTCCAAAGCCCCTTCGTTGTTTGATGCGAAGAATGGGTTGGCACGGCAATAGTGTAACAGCGAACGTAAAATGCTTTGTGGGCTGACATCATGACAATGTTTGGATTGTGTGTTACAAATTTGAAGCCGATCTGATTGACCGACTAAGAGAAGCAAGCCTATCGTGAAAGTGAATAAATTATGGTTATTTTACTTCTCAATAGGTGATCAATAGGTGTTCCTGGAAGAAATGTGCTTGTTTCTTCGTGTGAATGTGTTCAGGCCTTGACTGGCATCACACATGATTTTTGCGTTAGTATTGGATGAGTTTAAGTAATAGTTTTAACATAAAGAAATCACAGAAAGTAAACAATTTTTGGCTGTAAAAAACGCATAATTGCCTACCGACGAAAAGTCCGTTTTTTTCACAGTGTTCATTATTCAAGTCTTGAGATTCTATAAAACTGATTTTAGCCGATTCTGTTGGCGTTTTGTGGGAGAAATAATCGATGGGGAAAAGTGGAAAAGGGCCAAATCAAGCAAAAACGCCAAAAACGCCAAAAACGGCCAACTTTGGTGAATTATTGTAGCGCCCCCTACGGTTTAAATTGCACGAAATTTGCTGTGAATGTTCCAGGCTCCATTCTGCACATATCCTGAAAGTCTGTTATTTTTTTTTCCCAATAGTGTTGAAGTTATGAGCATTACAAAACAGGACACGCCCCTAAAATGTTCGTTGGGCCATAGATCCTTACCACAATGATATATTTGAAATAAGATGATAGATCTTAGATGATATAGCTTCCATGATCATTATCTCCAATAGGTTTGGTTTGAATTGGACCCCGTATGTCGGAGCAAACGCCTCTGATGTGTTTTTCACCAAAAAAAATATGGTGGAAAATTTAAGTAGGCGGAGCTTAGGGTACTGAGAGGCTTTTTTGTAGAGCAGGTCCAAGTGGACTTGTGAAAAAAAAAGCTAGTCATTTGAACATACTGGGTGAGGGGCGTCGCCGGTCAAATTTACAGGTGGCGCTAGAGAGCAATTTTTGAAAGCCGAATTTCGACGTCGTTGTCATCTGGCTATTTTCACCAAGCCTGACAAGCTTGCCAAATTTGGTGAGTTTTGGGATATGATACATACCCCCAATATGCGCCCAATGTTCAAAAATAAAAAAGTGGAATAAGAATAATAATTAAAGCTGCAAGCAGCGTCGAACGGGTCCTCGCTCACCCACGCCGGTCGGGGGAGCCGGCGGGACGCCGGCCCGCTCGGCCGAGGGCGCGCCGGTCGGACTCGACTCGGGCCGCGACTTATAACGAGCACGACAAGTTTGGGGCAGATTCGACAAAGTCCAGTTTCGCCACTAGGTGGCGCTTTAACTACGTGAACATATTCATGCATCACGTGTCCCTACGTGAAGTAGAGATCACGTCATGTAAATTCAATGTAAAAAAAAAAAGTGATGAAAAAAAGCTGCCTTGTCTTGGAATCGAACACGCATCTCCAGGTGTCCAGACCAACACTTATCATGGTGAGCTATAAGCCAGCTGGTTTACAGGCAGCCGTAGGAGCTCACATTATTTTGGGCAGAAAATTTGGTTATTTTACTTCTCAATAGGTGATCAATAGGTGTTCCTGGAAGAAATGTGCTTGTTTCTTCGTGTGAATGTGTTCAGGCCTTGACTGGCATCACACATGATTTTTTGCGTTAGTATTGGATGAGTTTAAGCAATAGTTTTTAACATAAAGAAATCACAGAAAGTACAAAATTATTGGCAGTAAAAAAACGTAAATTTCCTACCGACGAAAAGTCCGTTTTTTTCACAGTGTTCATTATTCAAGTCTTGAGATTCTATAAAACTGATTTTAGCCGATTCTGTTGGCGTTTTGTGGGAGAAATAATCGATGGGGAAAAAGTGGAAAAGGGCCAAATCAAGCAAAAAACGCCAAAAACGGCCAACTTTGGTGAATTATTGTAGCGCCCCCTACGGTTCAAATTGCACGAAATTTGCTGTGAATGTTTCAGGCTCCCTTCTGCACATATCCTGACAGTCTGTTATTTTTTTCTCCCAATAGTGTTGAAGTTATGAGCATTACAAAACAGGACACGCCCCTAAAATGTTCGTTGGGCCATAGATCCTTACCACAATGATATATTTGAAAAAGGATGATAGATCTTAGATGATGTAGCTTCCATAATCATTATCTCCAATAGGTTTGGTTTGAATTGGACCCCGTATGTCGGAGCAAACGCCTCTGATGTGTTTTTCACCAAAAAAAATATGGTGGAAAATTTAAGTAGGCGGAGCTTAGGGTACTGAGAGGCTTTTTTGTAGAGCAGGTCCAAGTGGACTTGTGAAAAAAAAAGCTAGTCATTTGAACATACTGGGTGAGGGGAGTCGCCGGTCAAATTTACAGGTGGCGCTAGAGAGCAATTTTTGAAAGCCGAATTTCGACGTCGTTGTCATCTGGCTATTTTCACCAAGCCTGACAAGCTTGCCAAATTTGGTGAGTTTTGGGATATGATACATACCCCCAATATGCCCCCAATGTTCAAAAATAAAAAGCGGAATAAGAAGAATAATTAAAGCTGCAAGCAGCGTCGAACGGGTCCTCGCTCACCCGCGCCGGTCGGGGAGCCGGCGCCGAGGACCGGCGCCGAGACCAGGCGCGCCGGTCGGACTCGACTCGGGCCGCGACAAGTTTGGGGCGGATTCGACAAAAGTCCAGTTCAGCCACTAGGTGGCGCTTTAACTACGTGAACATATTCATGCGTCCCGACGTGAAGTATAGACCATGTCATGTAAATTCGATGTAAAATGCATAAATGCTTGTCGTCTTGAGTTGTGCACTGACGTCTCAATTCAATTCAGTTTATTTGTATAGCCCATTTTCACAATTTACAAATTTGTCTCGGAGTGCATTACAATCTGGACACATAGACATCCCTGACCTTTGACCTCACATCGGATCAGGAAAACAGAGGAGTACTCACAATCTGACCCCGACCTCTCAAGGCATCACGTGTATGATTAGTTGGGCACAGTGCATCATCCAATCTCCATTTCAACCAAGCTGCTGAAGCAGACTGGTGTTAGCGCTTGTAACGGTTCTTCAGCGTCATCTGGAAAACAAAATTGCAGAAACAATAATGGTGTCAATTGGTCTCTTCAAAAAGCAAATACTGGTATGATTCATAAACTTCAAAGCACAATAACATAACAAACCTGCGGCTGGACAATCCTCCTTAGTGCCACGTCCTATAAAGAAACAGAATAAACAAGAAAGTAACGGATTTGCTTTAAATAAAATTCAAATATTGTCATAATATTAATAATATTTATTTTTCGCTAACTTTAAATTGAATTCATTCGAAATCCGCATGGTGATATCTCATGAAAATAATTCTGGGCCTAGCTGAGGTCACCAATAACAAGACTGCAGTGTAATTTTTTTAAAGAAAGTTACAGATTTGCTAAAAAAAAAATTCAAATATTTTCATAATATTAATAATTAATACTGCGCACCATTACGATGACTGTGCAGTGGATGCACTGCTCTGGAGGAGGTCGGGCAGTCTTGGTCCTGTGCTGGTCCCAGTCCACAGGAACTGGGGGCAACCATGCTCATTATACTGCAGTCCAAACATCTCCATAGTGTCTGCAATAGAGAGATGAACAGCAGGACACCGGAGGTTAGTACAGCAATCAACATCTGATGTGTGTCTATGTGCAGTGATTTTGATGAGCACACTTTACATCTCAATGTCAGATCCCCTTCTAGTCAGAATATGATTATACTATGTAATTAAAAACTTCATCACACTCTGGTTCTAACATTGCTGATGAAAGTATACAGATCTCGTAAACAATATACAGGTTAATAACACCAAATGGTATTAATATTCTTAAAGAGTAGGTAAATAATATTTACCATATACTCATTAGAATTCTGAATTAAAATAAATGGCTCAAGAAGAAGTAATAAACTTAAGCATCACTCCTAGTTTTAATAAGCTGCTGGTAGTTTAATCTCTAATAACACTTCATGTATGAATTGAGTATATGTTGTATGACAGCCGTAATATGCAAAGTAAACAGTAATTATTCTTTCAAATGGATGTGGAGCAGTTAAATAGCTACATGAATATTAACTGCATGCATCTTCAAGCTTCATCAGAACACATTTATAACGTGACGTGAATTCAAAGACACACCGTGACTCTGTTCAGAGTTTACCGTTCTTTCACTGCGGTTATGTAACGTAATATCCACAGTATTTATGTGTTCATGCCGACTGGCGAACAGGAGAAACCATTATATATTTGAATGGAGGGTCGCATTAGCATGGAGCTCCTCGTGTAGCATAGCATTGAGTAACCTGTGACAATCACACACGGAGAAAGAGCACCGGATAAACACGGTGGATTTTACAGCGGTCATGTGAACAAGAGACTGCCATGACTAATTATCGTTGGATTGTAGTTCATTGTAATACATTTAAAATGCTTACCGTCTCAGACGGAGCAGACTGCAGACCAGGCCCGCAGCTGCGTTCTTCTTCTTCTTCTTCTCTAAACAGCAGTTTGCATCCATATATTTGGTGCATTACCGCCACCTGCTGGCCTGGAGTATGAAACGCAGGTGAATACCTGTATGTGGAAATGAGATGAGCTTTGCACAAACATAGTGAAACAGAAATCAATATTGGCGACATCCGGTACAGTTTAGAGCATGGTGCCAAGAGACTTTTCTTTCCGTCTACTTGTGTTACATATACCTACCCAGCGTTATACATGTAGGTCAAACGTAGCACCGGGGCTGCCTAATGGGGCTGCCTAATTGAATATTGTAGGTGGCGCTATGGAGCAAATTACCATTTTTGAAGAATAAAATCCTATCTGGTAACTACATCTTTGATTCTTAATATGTTTGCCAAGGGTATTTTCACAGGAGCATGTTTAGTCCCTCCAAAGCCCCTTCGTTGTTTGATGCGAAGAATCGGTAGCTTGGGCAATAGTGTAACAGCGAACGTAAAATGCTTTGTGGGCTGACATCATGACAATGTTTGGATTGTGTGTTACAAATTTGAAGCCGATCTGATTGACCGACTAAGAGAAGCAAGCCTATCGTGAAAGTGAATAAATTATGGTTATTTTACTTCTCAATAGGTGATCAATAGGTGTTCCTGGAAGAAATGTGCTTGTTTCTTCGTGTGAATGTGTTCAGGCCTTGACTGGCATCACACATGATTTTTTGCGTTAGTATTGGATGAGTTTAAGTAATAGTTTTTAACATAAAGAAATCACAGAAAGTAAAAATTATTGGCAGTAAAAAACCGAAAATTTCCTACCGACGAAAAGTCCGTTTTTTTTCACAGTGTTCATTATTCAAGTCTTGAGATTCTATAAAACTGATTTTTAGCCGATTCTGTTGGCGTTTTGTGGGAGAAATAATCGATGGGGGAAAAGTGGAAAAGGGCCAAATCAAGCAAAAAACGCCAAAAAACGCCAAAAACGGCCAACTTTGGTGAATTATTGTAGCGCCCCCTACGGTTTAAATTGCACGAAATTTGCTGTGAATGTTCCAGGCTCCATTCTGCACATATCCTGAAAGTCTGTTATTTTTTTCTCCCAATAGTGTTGAAGTTATGAGCATTTCAAAACAGGACACGCCCCTAAAATGTTCGTTGGGCCATAGATCCTTACCACAATGATATATTTGAAAAAGGATGATAGATCTTAGATGATGTAGCTTCCATAATCATTATCTCCAATAGGTTTGGTTTGAATTGGACCCGTATGTCGGAGCAAACGCCTCTGATGTGTTTTCACCCAAAAAAATATGGTGGAAAATTTAAGTAGGCGGAGCTTAGGGTACTGAGAGGCTTTTTTGTAGAGCAGGTCCAAGTGGACTTGTGAAAAAAAAAGCTAGTCATTTGAACATACTGGGTGAGGGGCGTCGCCGGTCAAATTTACAGGTGGCGCTAGAGAGCAATTTTTGAAAGCCGAATTTCGACGTCGTTGTCATCTGGCTATTTTCACCAAGCCTGACAAGCTTGCCAAATTTGGTGAGTTTTGGGATATGATACATACCCCCAATATGCGCCCAATGTTCAAAAATAAAAAAGTGGAATAAGAATAATAATTAAAGCTGCAAGCAGCGTCGAACGGGTCCTCGCTCACCCACGCCGGTCGGGGGAGCCGGCGTGACGCCGGCCCGCTCGGCCGAGGGCGCGCCGGTCGGACTCGACTCGGGCCGCGACTTATAACGAGCACAAGTTTGGGGCAGATTCGACAAAGTCCAGTTTCGCCACTAGGTGGCGCTTTAACTACGTGAACATATTCATGCATCACGTGTCCCTACGTGAAGTAGAGATCACGTCATGTAAATTCAATGTAAAAAAAAAAAGTGATGAAAAAAAGCTGCCTTGTCTTGGAATCGAACACGCATCTCCAGGTGTCCAGACCAACACTTATCATGGTGAGCTATAAGCCAGCTGGTTTACAGGCAGCCGTAGGAGCTCACATTATTTTGGGCAGAAAAATTTGGTTATTTTACTTCTCAATAGGTGATCAATAGGTGTTCCTGGAAGAAATGTGCTTGTTTCTTCGTGTGAATGTGTTCAGGCCTTGACTGGCATCACACATGATTTTTTGCGTTAGTATTGGATGAGTTTAAGCAATAGTTTTTAACATAAAGAAATCACAGAAAGTACAAAATTATTGGCAGTAAAAAAACGAAAATTTCCTACCGACGAAAAGTCCGTTTTTTTTCACAGTGTTCATTATTCAAGTCTTGAGATTCTATAAAACTGATTTTTAGCCGATTCTGTTGGCGTTTTGTGGGAGAAATAATCGATGGGGAAAAAGTGGAAAAGGGCCAAATCAAGCAAAAAACGCCAAAAACGGCCAACTTTGGTGAATTATTGTAGCGCCCCCTACGGTTTAAATTGCACGAAATTTGCTGTGAATGTTCCAGGCTCCCTTCTACACATATCCTGACAGTCTGTTATTTTTTTTTCCCAATAGTGTTGAAGTTATGAGCATTACAAAACAGGACACGCCCCTAAAATGTTCGCTGGGGCCACAGTTCCTTACCACAATGATATATTTGAAAAGGATGATAGATCTTAGATGATGTAGCTTCCATAATCATTATCTCCAATAGGTTTGGTTTGAATTGGACCCCGTATGTCGGAGCAAACGCCTCTGATGTGTTTTTCACCAAAAAATATGGTGGAAAATTTAAGTAGGCGGAGCTTAGGGTACTGAGAGGCTTTTTTGTAGAGCAGGTCCAAGTGGACTTGTGAAAAAAAAGCTAGTCATTTGAACATACTGGGTGAGGGGCGTCGCCGGTCAAATTTACAGGTGGCGCTAGAGAGCAATTTTTGAAAGCCGAATTTCGACGTCGTTGTCATCTGGCTATTTTCACCAAGCCTGACAAGCTTGCCAAATTTGGTGAGTTTTGGGATATGATACATACCCCCAATATGCGCCCAATGTTCAAAAATAAAAAAGTGGAATAAGAATAATAATACCCCTAACAATTTCAATAGGTTCCTCTCGGTCAGACTTCGTCTGTCGCTCGGACCCTAATAATAATAACAATTTCAATAGGTTCCTCTCGGTCAGACTTCGTCTGTCGCTCGGACCTAATAATACCCTAACAATTTCAATAGGTTCCTCTCGGTCAGACTTCGCCTGTCGCCGGACCTAATAATAATAAGAACCCTAACAATTTCAATAGGTTCCTCTCGGTCAGACTTAGTCTGTCGCCGGACCTAATAATACTCTAACAATTTCAATAGGTTCCT